>NC_050449.1:66470864-66520864 GCF_903995425.1 Onychomys torridus | reverse complement strand
TTATGTTATGTGTCTTTGTGTGTGTGCAGATGTCTGCAGAGGCCAGAAGAGGGTTTTGGATTTCCCCGGAACTGGAATCCCAGGAGGTTGTGAGCTGCCTGACTTGGGTGCTGGGCACTGAACTTGAGTTCCCTGCAAAGAGCAGCAAGCATTCTCAAGGACTGGGCCATCACTCCAGTTCCAGCCAAGAATGGTTTAAAACTGGTGTTCTTAAATGAGCACCTTGAAAATAATGAAAATGTGCTTTCCTGGTTAAATATTTTTAAAATCATGATTATGACTTTCATCACCAAATTCTATCATCAGACAGTTATAAACTAAGTAACATCCATGTTCTTGAACATGGTCAAAAGTCTAAGAAATGAGAGTTTTGCTATCTTAATAATTGTCTTAATTGCCTCAGTAAGTTCTTAATTAATAAAGATTGGTACGATTAATTTGATTATAGTACAGTTGTGAGTCATCAGTGGATGTCAGCTAAGAGAATTCCTCAGAAATTCTCCCTGCAGGCAGATGGACTCTTTCCTCTTGACACAGTCTTGCTACCTAGCTGGGAGTGGTCTCTAACTCCAGAGTCTCCAGCCTCAGGTTCTAAGCACTGGGATTATGAGTTTACACTACCACGCTGAACAGGTCAAAACTTTAAGACGCATTTATTGTATTATGAATGTCATGAGCTGCTAACACCAAATGTTACTCCTCCCACACCTCAAAGACTTCAGAGTCTTTACTAACTAAACCATAAACACTGATGTTTCACTTACCTCACAGAGTAGCTTAAAACATACCAGCATATGAAATAATTAGAATTACATAGTAATTTCCTTTGCCATAGGAATAAAGGTTGGACAAAGTCTGGAAACATTTTATTTTCCAATTTGAATTACAGTAATTTTGCCACAGACCACAGCACTGGTGTATGTATGACTTAAGACACACACTAAGACCAAAGGACAACCTACTGCCAGAACAAATGTCACCAATGTGGAACAGACTTGAGTTTGTATAAAAGTACTGGACTGATATCCCCCAAAGAGGCATATGTCAACAGTACATAGGGGAGAGATAGTTTTAATATGAAACAATTGTTCAAGTCACATACATCATGATAAGAAGCAGGACTCTTATAAAAGATAACATTTTAACTAACAAGCAATACTACCTACCATGGAACAAGAAAGGTACAGGTACTTAGAGACATGTTGTTATAACTGCAAGTAACATCTTGGTGGGAAGAGAGGACATGGGTGAGGTCTCCCACCCACAGTTTTTATTGAGTTTTGAATTACACACAGGCCAATGCCCCATGTCTTGAGGCTTTGGCTTCTACGTGGCCACTTGGTTCCATCTCCCTTTGGTCATTTGACCTGGGAGATGGAAGGCTCTCGCTAGCCTCTGTGCTCCAGCGCCTCCAAGCTCCCACCCCCAAATTTACCAAAATCACTAAATGCAGCCATGATTTTGTACTGTTCTCCCGAGTAAGTGGAGAAGACAGGAAGAGGAAGTTGTTGAAATTTGAGGATGAGAAGGGAACCTGTGAGCTCAGCAAAGCTGCGAAAGTCCAGACTTTTCTGAAGGAAGTAGTCCGAAGATACGGGCAGCTGATTTGCTAAAAGCACTGCTTCCTGTGGGGCCTGGGATTCGGCCATTCGGAAACGTTAGAGGTCCTTCTGTTCTGAAGACACTTCACAAAAGCCAATGCAATGTCACATTCTCCAGTCTCTTCATCTAGCTCAGGAAGAACTGATCTTCTCCTAAAATCGAGCTGCCCAACACCACACAACCAGGTCAATTCTTTTTCTTTTGAGATAGTCTTATGTACCCCAGGCTGGTTGCTATAGCTGAGGATGACCTTGATCCTCCTGCCTCCACCTCCCAAGTGCTGGGATTTCAGGTGGCTACCACCATGTCCTGTTTTTGTGTGGTCCTGGGGAGGGAACCTGGATTTCATGAATGTTAGGCAAGCGCTCCACTAACTGCGCCACATCCCCAGCTCACAAAGCAACTTCCGGTCAGAGGAAAGATGGGCAAGTTGGAGCATCATGGAGGGAAAAAGACAAACTGGCTTCTACAACAAATGCTAAGAGGACAACTGAGAAGCAGCCACACAAGTGAACTTAGCCTTCCCTAGCCACATGGGAAGTCAGAAGGCCACTGCTTTTCCCTCTCTTACAGACGTGATCACAAGCTTCCCTAGGAATCCAACTGTCTCATATCGACTTCCCAACTTTTATTTACAAATGAGCTCTGTGATTCTAGTTGATTTTCAATTTTTTTGAATTAGAAAAGCCTAAGACAACACAAATGTACATGCACACAAAACCTCTCTACATTACAAAAAAGAAGTTCTACACACTTTAGTAGCCCCCTTTAAAAAACGGCTGCTTGCACATCTGCTTAGTGTTCTAACAGCCCGAGTATGGGAGAAATACTAGCATGCTAATTTGCTCAAGTAAGTTTGAAAGAATATTAGATGAAGATGCTTGGTACTGTTTGAGGATGATGTCATCAGATTGCATGGTGACCAATATTATTAAGAGTTTTTCCTATCACTAGGCACAGTTGGATGTCTGAAAAACAAAAGAAAGCAAAATTCAAAACCTGACTGTCATTGTATTCTGCTTACTTACATAGACTAAACACCTGTGCAGGAAAGCCTCACTTCCTGTCTGTATGCAACCTTCCAGTTGGGGTAACAAGGACCACAAGAGCAGTACTGTGTCACCCCAGAGGCAGACACTGGCCACAGATCTTATTCTAAGCATTCTATTTGAAGCCAAGTTTATTTTTTCTTTCTTTCTTCCTTCCTTCCTTTCTTTTTTAATATTTATTTATTTATTTACTATGTATACAGCATATATGCCTGCAGGCCAGAAGAGGGCACCAGATCTCATTACAGATGGTTGTGAGCCACCATGTGGTTGCTGGGAATTGAACTCAGGACCTCTGGAAGAGCAGACAGTGCTCTTAACCTCTGAGCCATCTCTCCAGCCCCAAATTCATTTTCTTTGATAAGCTAAGTTGCTTCGGGATTTGTGTACGCTGGGATATCTGAAGCATGTGGACCAGAAATCCTCTAGTGGACAAGCAAGGGAGCCTATCAGAAAAGAGCTATCACTTTTTTAAGATTTACCATCATTATTTTTGTGTGTGTGCTCCATGTTTCAAAATTCACACACAGAGCTGGAGAGATGGCTCAGGGGTTAAGAGCACCGGCTACTCTTCCAGAAGACCCAGGTTCAAGTCCCATAATCCATATGGCGGCTCAAAAGGCTCACGCACACATGCATTACCTGCGGTGGCCAGAAGAGGGTATCAGACCCCCCCCCCATGACTGGAGTTACAGATGCTTGAGAGCTAACATGGGTGCTGGGAACAGAAGAGGGGCCCTCTAGAACAGTAAGTGCTCTTGACTGCTGAGTCACACCTCCAGCCCCAGAACAGATGTTCTAAAACTTCATCAGTAACCTGGCTCACAGTGTTAACAGTGAGCTTGAAGATGTGGAAGTGAGTGGTGTGTGCAGGAGAGGAAGCCTTTTGGTGAAGAAAAAAAGGATTATACTAGAAAACCTCTTTATCTCGGGCATAATTTTAAAGCTGGGAGCTCTGTATCACTTTCCTAAGAAAGCCATGCCAATCTGTGTAACAGATATCTGTGGAGAAAATGAGACATTTCTGGGTCATGCTCATAATTCACCACATTTTCTTTTTCTTTTTGGCTTTTTGAGACAGGGTTTCTCTGTGCAGCATGGAATGTCCTGGAATCTGCTCTGTAGACCACACTGGCCACAAATTCACGGAGATCCTCCTGCTTCTGCCTCCCGACTACTGGAATTAAAGGCATGCGCCACCACTGCTGGGCCTAATTCATCACCAAAAGCATCTATGTAAATTTTATAAATTTTGACTTAGTATTTTGTAGAGACAGATATGGAACTAGTGTAAAAATTAATTCAAACCTGTGAAGATATTCATCAGCTATGATTACTGCTTGTCCACCACTCATGGCTGAAACAATGTAGGGCTTTTCTTTTCTCTCTCTCTCTCTCTCTCTCTCTCTCTCTCTCTTTTTAATTGAGCTGAGGATCGAACCCAGGGCCTGTGCTTGCTAGGCAAGCAATCTACCACTGGCAAGCTAAATCCCCAACCCCTTTTTTCTTTTTAAGACAGGATCTCAATATGTAGCCCTGGCTGTCCTGGAGCTCACAGAGATCCTCCTGTCTCTGCCTCTGGTGGTTTTTCTTTTCTTTCTTGTTTTTGTCTTTTTTTTTTTTTCCTAGACAGGGTTTCTCTGTTTAGCCCTGGCTGCCCTGGAACTCACTCTTTGGACCAGGCTGGCCTCAACTTAGAGAGATCCACCTGCTTCTGCCTCCCAAGTGTTGGGGTTATAGGTGTGCACAAGCTGGTTTTTCCTGTATTTACAGATTCTTACTATGGTGTTTGGTAAATGTAAAGCACTTGCAAGTCATCTGTATTTTTTTTTTAAAGCAACAACTCAGAAATAAAGTGAAATAATCACCTTATAAATCACACATCCCTAGACTTGATTTGGAGAGGTCATTTCTCAAAGACAGCTAACCACTGAAACCACATAGGACCTAATGCCAGGGATGAGCACCCAGCATGAAGTCTACAATTTCTCAAAAGCCAGGACTTAAGAGGCCAAAGACAGCTCAGAGGTTAAGCATGTGTACTGCTCTTGCAGAGGACCAGAGTTTGGTTTCCAGTACCCTCTACAGGCTGCTCACAACTGCCTGTAACTCCAGAAGGGGATCTGATGCCCTCTTCTGGCCTCCGTGAGTACTGAGTGTACATGCACATACCCACACACAGATACAATTTTTTAAAAAATAAATGGTTAAAAAGTCAGCACTCAAAATAATTTCAAGAAAAAAACAAACAAAACAAAACCAGATCTTTAAACTCCGAGAGACTTAGCTCTAACAAAGGTAACAGCCTGAGGACATGGGGTCACAATGCTCTGAACACCAGCAAATGGCATGCAGCCCCCACCCAAGTACTTAACCTCCTGCAACTGTTCAAATTTGCACAGAAGAGACATCAATTACAAAACTCGTTATTTCATTTCCCAAAACTGTGAAGGTATACATTATAGGATTCCCCAAGGGTAGATGGAGAAAACCTTGAATTACCTTGTATTGTACGAAATTGTCCTATATGTCAAAATTAAAGCATTGTATTTTTTAATGTATTTTCTCCACCCCAAAGCACTGTATTTTTAGAAAAGTTTAAGTTAATGATAATCTGAAACCAGAAACACTGTTTTCTACCAACAGGATATTAAATGTCTAATGTCCACAAAATTCATCGTTTTGTCATCTACATAAATTATTGAAATCCTATAGTTACTACATCTTAACTGGGGGATTTTGTTTCTTAGAAAATGGGCCCAAATGATGAAAAGCTAGCCTTCTCTTAAATAACGGTCTCAGGATGTGGATGCGTGACAAAGTTTACAACCAGCGTCAGTGAGCTGTGCTGCAAGGCTTTTGAGACGTGTGAGGTGCAGTCCTACTGTGTCGAGATATGGTCTCTGGTCATTAACACAAGGATTTTTTAAAGTCAAGACATCTTTTGAATTTATTTGCTCTTTATATATATGGGCATTTTGCCTGCTTGTATGTCTGTACCACATTCGTGCTTGGTATAGAGATCAGAAAAGGGTGTGGAATGCTCTGGAACTGACTGGTGTCATAGATGGCTGTGAGCTGCTACATGGGTGCTGGAAATCAAACTTAGGTCCTTCGGAAAAGCAGCTAGTTCTCATAACTGCTGAGCCATCTCTCCAGGCCTATGTGAAAAATCTTCATACACTTTTAAGTTTCTTGATAACATATGGCTGCTGTCGTTGTAATTATTGTAGTAATTATCTCCCTTGAGATCACCACAGTATTCAGAGTTTTGCATTTTTAAATGTTTTTATTGTATTTTTAAGATGTTTTTATTTTATGTGTATCTGTGCATGATGAGTTATGTATATGCACCTTGTGTGTGCAGTGCTCAGAAAGGCCAGAAGAGGGCATCAGGTCCCTGGAAATGCAGATACATGCAGTTGTGTAGCTGATTAATGTGGGTTCTGGGAACTGAACATAGGTCCTCTGCAAGAACACAGCAAGGGCACCTGTCTGAAGGGCCAGGCCACCAGCCCCACATTCAGAACTTTTTATGGTCACACTGATTATGAATAAACGGCAAAGCATTATTGAGGATAGTTATCAATAGCCCACCATTGTCTAAGTTGCTATCTATTGTCGATAGACCATTTGGTTATTCTGGTCACAGGTTATGATCTGCTCCTAAAATACATGTGTGTTATTTTGGATCTTGGAGCATCACTCTAGAAGGAAGGTCCTCTTGGGTGCATTTTCACCTGTCCCCAGTTACAGCAGACACCACAAAGCCTGAGGTACAGCCCCAAGTAAGTTCTGGCCTTGGCTCTTGACTACCTTTACTTAAAGTGGATTGTGAACTTCCCTTAGGTTCATTTTGCAAGGTCAGATCTCCAGAACACTCCTCCAGCCTCCACTACTTGGTTCTCCGAGCAGCAGAGCACTGTCAGACTACACTGTCCCGGCTAGAAACATGTAGAGGAGAGAGTTCGCCAGTCTGAAGATACTGCGTTATCAAACGGAGAGCATGAACAAAAAACCAAATAAGTTAAAAACTGAGAGCATAATGCCAGCATTAATTCTGAAGGACACACTTGGAAACATGTTACACCAACTTTAGTAAAGTTAGTAAGCTGATATTAGCAGTGTCTTGAGGCACAACCCACCAGATAATTAGCAACTACTACTGGGAATAGACTCTATGCTATGATCCAGGTCTATCTTGTACCTACATAGATATCCTGGAAAGACTTATTTAAACAAAGAAATCCACAGATTTCAAAGACCCTAGCAAAGGAAGAATCAGGTGTCAAAATCTAACATTAAAATTTAAAAAAACATTAAAATCCATTAAACATACACATTCCCCACCCCTGATTATCGCTACACAGATTGTATTCAGGTAACATGTTGAATCACTCTACTCTTGAACTAAATGTGTACTGTCTGATGGTCAAAATTTAGCACTGAAATTTTTTAATGACTGAGTTTTAAAAGTTAAAACTTGCCTACCTTTGTCATATATTATTTAGAAGCTTCAAGAGGCTTTTATGTTTATGATAAATAACAATGAACATTTATTTATAAGTGTCTCTACAGCACCCCCACACACACCCATCTCAAATATTTAAGACAACAAACACAACAAGATGAGTCGCAATGTTAGTAAGAACTAAAACGTAGTATTTTTGTATGTGCCATTTCAAAAAAATGTCGAACATGAAAATCCTCTGTCACCAAATCTCTGTTCTGCAGGGAGAAAACGAACCCGGGTTAGGTGAGGGCCGTGGTTAGGCATCACCGCCCACGGCGGGCGGACCGAAGGCCTCTCGAGTGCGCATCAGCTGGACATCCTTGTCGGCCATGCATGTGTCACAGCCCCACACTGCAGAGGCCTCGGCCGTCAGGAGCCCATAGGCTGTTTCGGTCATTCCGGTGCAGATGCGGTGGAACCACTTCTGACAAGAGGCCTCGCACAGGATGGCGTCCTGATCGTCATTCACTTCGTTTGTACAAATCCCACACGGGTACACCGGGTCGGAGGAGGAATGGCCATGGCGGCCGGGGTGCAGGGCGAACTTGCGGCTTTTGTCGGGCGTGCACAGCTCGGCTGCGCCCCTGGGCTGCCGGGGCTTGTTCTGGGTCCCGTTGGCATGGCTGTTGGTGGCCTCTGTGCTACCCGAACGGCTGTTCTCTTGGACCGCATTGTTTCTGTTGACATTTTTTAATTCAGCATTACTCGGATTGACCGTGTCCTCCATATTTAAGTGAGGTGGGTGAGCAGAGGAATTCTGATTCGTGGGTTTGGTTGCCCCTTGAGGAAAGTCTTGTTTGGGAGGTGGTGCTTTTGCTTGACCAAACGCGTTTGGGGGCGGAATAAAAGAATGATTAGATTCTAACGGTGAGGTAAAATTTGAATTGTTTCCAGGGACAAAATTAGATGGCAGGTCAGGGTTAGATACTTGGCCAGCATTCTGTGGGGGAATCGGACTGAAGTTCTCAGCAGAACTTTGTCTAAAAGGCTGACTAGGCATGTTAATGTCCTGCGTCAGTACGTTATTGTACGGTGGGTTTCCAAAACTCGGATTCTCGGGCGGCCCAAAGTTAAAAGCATGAGGCCGGTTAAAGCCCATGCCCAGAGGATGCTGAGGAAATGGATGTGGTTGATTCCTGAGTGAGTAAGGACCACAGTAGGGGGAAGACATTCTTGGGGGGACGTGAGGTGGCATTCTGAATGTGCTGTAGCCTCCAAAGCCAGGATAACCAGGGCTGAGATAGGGATTGGACGAAGGCAGCGGTTTGTAGGAAAGAGTGTTGTAATTGTCATCGAAGGGATTGGCAGCCACTAGATGGTCGGAGTTTGGATTTGGTGGTGGTGCATACTCAGACAACGGAGGAAAGGAAGGTCCCTGCAAAGAGAATGTAAAGGAAAAAGAGACAGTCTTGATGCAAGGGGTCAGTATAACAGTCGGCTCAGCACCCAGAACCTGGCTTTGGTCAAATTTCTCTTCCAGTACTAAGAACATTTAGTATTTTCGGTTGTCCTTCTAGAGGACCCAAATTTGGTGCCCAGGATGTGGTTCACAAACATCTGTAACTCCAGCATCAGGGGATCTGATGCCCTCTTCAGGCCTCTACGGGCACCTGTGCTCAGGTGCACATACCCACAATAGTCACATACATATATACATAATTTAAAGTAAAATTATATCATTTTTAAAATGTATGTTTCTCTCATTTAGGATTGGAAATGAGGCATGTTTGTAGCTCAAACCCATTGCTATTTCAAACTCCATTTAACTCTCAAAAAAAAAAAAAAAAAAAAAAAAGCCTATCATTGGGCTGGAGAGATGGTTCATTAGTTAAGAGCACTGGCTGTTCTTCCAGAGGACCTGGGTTCCATTCCTAGCACTCACATGGTGGCTCACAAATGCCTGTAACTCCAGATCCAGGGGATCTGACACCCTCTTCTTGTCTCAAAGGCACCAGACATGCATGTGGTACACAGACACATATGCAAACCATTCACTCACACATACAATACAAATAAACACATCACTTTTTAAAGCCTACCACAACTTCCATGTATATGCTTGCCTATAGTTAAATTCTTCCTTAAAATACTAAAGTATTCTAATCACAGCACTTCTTATACCCCAAACAGCCATAAAACTAGCTAATGATAAACAGATTCCAAGCGTTTTTTTTTCAATGGCAAGAGAGTCATAATTAAAGCATTCTCAAAGATCTAATCTCTACATCTCTTAATAGAAAAATAATGGTTACACTTCAGATTTAACAGACTCATTATCACCAGAAGAGCGCTTCAGTGTATAGCAAATAAAGCCATAAGGCAGGGCTGCAGAGACGGCTCCTTGGTAACAGCACTTGCTGCTCTGGCAGAGGACTGGGGTTTAGATCCCAACACCCACAGGGCACTCACAACCATCTGTAACTCCAGTTCCAGGTGATCCAGTGCCCTCTTCTGGCCTCCAAGGGCACTGCATGCACATGGTGCACAGATATACACGCAGGCAAACACATATACATGCAGGCAAACACTCATACACATATAAATAAAAACACGAATAAAAAAATAAATTGAAAACCATAAAATTCTACATGTATAATTTTTTATTACAATCACAAGTTACAGCAAAGGGCACTCCCACTATGATCGCTTCATGATACCACACAATATTGATTGCTATAATAAAAGAGCAATTACTTCAAGTTAAAATTGTTTAAAAATCCTTAAATAGAACTACAGGCTAGACTAACACACAGCACATTGAGTTCACACCCCTGTTAGGCTCTGAAACAGACAGGAAGCAAAGCACATGGCCAAATGTATGTAACAATTCACTTAGCCATGTGGTCACACCAAGTGAAAATTGTTACTGAAAAACATGGGGGCTAGAGAGAGATGGCTCCGTGGTTAAGAGCACTTACTGCTCTTCCAGGACCTAAGTTCAGTTCCCAGCACACACTTCAGGTGGCTCACAACCGCCTACAACTTCACCTCTGGGAGATAGGATGCCCTTCTCTTCTGGCCTCCCTGGGTACCTGCCCTCACATGCACATAGACACTCAATTAAAAATAAACGAAACATCTTAAAAATAAATAAATAAAAATAATTTTAAAAGAAAAAAAAGTTAATTTACCTGTGTGCTGGCCTTGCGTTTTTTCTTATCTGGGCTTCCTACTTGTATATTTGGTCCTCCTAACCCATCCAGTCCGCTATCACCACCTAAAAAAAAAATCCTGATAATATTCCTACTTGGAAGTGAAACTGTTTCATATATCTCATAGTAATTTGTTTTGCTTCCCCCCCCCCCCCGCAAAAAAACAAACAAACAAACAAACAAAAAACAGGGTTTCTCTGTGTAGCCTTAGCTGTCCTGGAACTCGCTTTGTAGACCAGGCTGACCTTGAACTCACAGAGATCTGCCTGGCTCTGCCTCCCTATGCTGTGTTTAAAGGCGTGTGCCACCACCATCCGGCATATCTCATAGTAATTTTATTAAGGCAGGATACAAAGACGGAAAGTTATGAGGACAGGAAGCTGGGAAGGAGCCCCTTCTCAGCATCAACTGCTGCAGGCTCTAATCCTTCCGAATTGTAAACCTACAGCTCAACCCCTTTGCTACTCTCTTGGCTCTGGGTTTCCCCTCGGCAGAGTATAATTTCATCCAAGGCATCTCTGGAGCGTCCTATAATTTCTACAAGAGACAAAGGAAAAGGGATGAACAAAAGGGTTGTAGTCAAGCCACTAAAATGGCTTACATAACTAAAGCAAAGCTGATTAACTGTACCCACTCCTGACGAGCCCATACCTACCCTTGAGCATGTCATCAGTTTTTTCTGAGCTCCTCTTTTTTCCTCACTCCCACACTTCACGTATACATTAAGAGAGCATGAATAAAAATCTCCAACTCTAGCCAGGGGTGGTGGCGCACACCTTTGATCCCAGTCCCCTGAAGGCAGAGGCAGGCGGATCTCTGTGAGTTTGAGGCCGGCCTGGGCTACAGAACAAGTTCCATAATAGCCAGGTCTACATAGAGAAACTCTGTCTCAAAAAACAAACAAACAAAAACAAAGAAAGAGAAATCCAACTCTACTCCATGCTAACAAATCCTGAAATTCTTTTTTTTTTTTTTTTTTTTTTTTTTGTTTTTCAAGATAGGGTTTCTCTGTAGCTTTGGAGCCTGTCCTGGACTAGCTCTGTAGACCAGGCTGGCCTCAAACTCACAGAGATCCACCTGCCTCTGCCTCCCGAGTGCTGGGATTACAGGTGTGGGCCACCACAGCCCGGCTATCCTGAAATTCTTTGCAGCATCAAAGCACCAATCCCACTTTGGCCTAAGTTGAGGTCCCTAAAAGATTAAAGGAAAGGAATTGTCACTGAGACTACTGCTAAGATCTATTTTATTGATCACTTTTGTTTTGTCCTTATTACTACTTTCTGTGTGTATAGGATATATTTCTGTTTGGAGGGTCTGAAGGCACGCCACAGGATTGTGTTATGGTCAAATGACAAGTTGAGAGAGTCAGTTCTCTCCACTGTGGAATCAGGGGATCAAACTCAGGCTGTAAGGCTGTGGCAAGCGCCTTCACCCACTGAACCATCCCACCAACCACCAGTATCTATTACATGTAGCGTTCTGTATTATTCTCTTGTGAGAAAGCGCTTGCTATAACTTGAGAGGGGGAGGCTGACTGCTCAGCTCACAGTTTCAGAGGCTCAGTCACAGCTGCTTGCCCAGGCACTCCGTCACCATGGTGGGCAGGGAGAGGAAATGTCATACCTCAAGGTAAACAAGATGTGGAGAGCAATTCAGAAACAGAGGCTCAGATACAGCTCTCAGAGGAACATCCCCTCTGCGCCCCATCCCCTAAGACAGCACTCCCAAAGTTCAACACAGGAGCCTAGCCATAGGGCTCTAAATCTGAGGGTTCAACTCTGCAGGGTGGTTCCCCCCACCCTCTAAGTTCCAGTGGACCCAGTTTTTCTTTTTTGTTCACTAAATCCTGAATGTGGATATTGTTTCCTGCAGTTATGTCTTTATGGTCTCCACAGTTGGCTTTTTGGTTAGCAGGGTTTCTCCGTGTGGTTTTGGTGCCTGTTCTGGATCTCGCTCTGTAGACCAGGCTGGCCTCGAACTCACAGATATCCACCTGCCTCTGCCTCCCGAGTGCTGGGATTAAAAGCGTGCCCACCACCGCCCGGCCTGTTTTTATTTAGACAGTGTCTCAGGCTGCCCTTGAACCTGCAGTCTTCAACCTTCCTTGCGCCACCACACTTGGAGCTTCAGATCAACACTGGTTTAGTCAATTCCCTACATAAAATCATACTGTAAATTAAATTATGGGTCAGGAAGGTGATTCAACAGGTCAAGGATTCCCAGGACCTACATTATGGAACAAGAGAATCAGTTCCATAATGAGAATCAGCTAGTAGTCCTCTGGTCTTCCCACAGGTGCCTTCATTCACACACACCACACACATATACACCACACACATACCACACACACATATACACACATATATCCCACACACATCACACATACACCACACATATACACACACACATATATATACACACATATATACCACACACATCACACACACCACACATACATACACACACATATACCACACACATCATACATACACACACACACCACACATATATACACCACACACATACCACACACATATATACCACACACATCACACATACACCACACATATACACACACACATATATATACACACATATATACCACACACATCACACACACCACACATATATACACACACATATACCACACACATCATACATACACACACATATACCACACACATCACACATACACACACACACCACACATATATACGCACATATACATCACACACACCACACAGATATACACACATATACACCACACACATCACACACACACACCACATACATATACACCACACACATCACACACACACACCACACACATATACACACATATACACCACATACATCATTCACACACAGACACACACCACACACATATACCACACACACACACACACACACACACACACACACGCAAATAAATACATGTAATAAACTAAATTATAGGTATGATGTTTCCTGCCTGGAAGGTATGAGGTACCTGGGTTTCACAACCTGTGTTTTCTTGCAATAGCATAATGTGCTTTTGTTTCCTGTAAATTGGAAGACAAGGTGCTTCTTCATATTAAGTTCCCGTTTTCACACGTTTGTCAACACACTGTGATCTGGTCTTCCACCAGCAGGCAAGGTATGGGCTGTTTTTAAACAGCGGTGGCTGTTGCCTATAGTTGCCACCTTCATGAAAATTTAATAACCTACTGTGGACACTTCCATTTGCCTCTGTTAAGGACTTGGTTTAAGGGAGTGGCTTCTGTCTCCAGATCAGATACCAACTACAAAGCATCTCACGTCCCACCAGCCAGACACAGCCACGAAGTTCACGTGCCTCAGATGTCTGGCTTCCTGTCAGTGGACCTGTTTCCTCCTGAGTACACAGTGACACTTTAATCGAGACATTATTTTTTTAACCTTTTAAAATATTTTTTAATTATGTAGGGGCTGGGGAGATGGCTTAGTGGTTAAGAGCACTGGCTGTTCTTCCAGAGGACCTGGGTTCAATTCCCCACAAGGCAGATCACAGCTGTCTGTAACCTCAGTTCCAAGGGACCCAATACCCTCACTCAGATATTCATGCAGGGAAAACACCAATGCACATAAAATTTAATTTTTTTTTTTAAGCTGAGGATCAAACCCCGGGCCTTGCGCTTGAAAATTTTTAAAATGTGTATAGGTCTTTTGCTCACATGGATGTCTATATACCACATGTATGCAGTGCACACGGAGGCCAAAAGAGGCATCAGATCCTCTGGAACTGGAGTCACAGGCATGCTGGGAATCCAACCTGGGTCCTTTAGAAGAGCACCCAGTGCTCTTAACTCCTCAGCATCTCCCCAGCCTCACAAAGCAATATATTTGAAGTAACACCATTAAAATTTGAAATTTACGCCGGGCGCACTCCTGTAATCCCAGCACTCGGGAGGCAGAGGTAGGTGGATCTCTGTGAGTTTGAGACCAGCCTGGTCTCCAGAGTGAGTTCCAGGAAAGGCGCAAAGCTACACAGAGAAACCCTGTCTCGGGAAAAAAAAAAAAAAAAAAAAATTTACTAGCGTTTCATAAAACTAAAAGAAAGCAGCTGAAGAGTAGTGTTTTCTTCATTAGGGAAATTTTTTCTTTTCCCTTTAATTTTTTACTTTCCTGTTCTTTCTTTCTGGAACATGGTTTTGTGTAGCCCAGGCTGGCCTTTAACTCACTGTGTAGATGAGGATGACCTTGAACTTCTGATCTTGCCTCCACCTCCACAGTGCTGGGATTACAGGTACATATCACTACTCGGAAATAATGCAACACTGGGACTGGAATCCAGGACCCCTGCGTGCTGAGCAGGGTTAACTTTTGTTAACTGAACCATATTCCAGCACAAGACAGTTCCTAAAAGATCCTCTAGGGCTTAAGAAAAGACACTTTAAAAAACATTAAGTTGGCCGGCGGGGGTGGCGCACGCCTTTATTCCCAGCACTGGGGAGGCAGAGCCAGGAGGATCTCTGTGAGTTCGAGGCCAGCCTGGGCTACCAAGTGAGTTCCAGGAAAAAGGTGCAAAAGCTACACAGAGAAACCCTGTCTCGAAAAACAAAACACAACAAACACACAAACAAAAAATTAAGTTGGAAAAGTTATATTTTACTTAGTTCTATTTATTTAAGTGGTGCTGGGAATTGAACTCAGGGTCTTATATATACTCTACTTCTGAGTTTTTCACAGTATTCTTTTTTTTTTTTTTTCATTTTTAGAGCTCTGCTTTGGAAGTTGAAGATATGATTTCATAGCCCCTCCAACTTGGCCTGTTTTTTATTTTCATTACATTTATTTATTTATGTACTATGTGTTCTTGTTGTTGTTATTGTGTGTGTATGTGTGAAAGACAGAGACAGAGACAGAGAGACAGAGACAGAGCGCACAAGAGCATATACAGATCTCTGTGAGTTCAAGACCAGCCTGGTCTCCATAGTTGAGTTCTAGGCTAATCAGGACTACATAGTGAGAACCTGTTGGGTTTTTTTTTAAAGATTTATTTATTTATTATGTATACCGAAGAGGGCGCCAGATCTCATTACAGATGGTTGTGAGCCACCATGTGGGTGCTGGGAATTGAACTCAGGACCTCTGGAAGAGCAGTCAGTTCTCTTAACCTCTGAGCCATCTCTCCAGCCCCGAGAACCTGTCTTAGAAGAGGGTGTGGGCTGGAGAGATGGCTGAAAGGTTTAGAGCACTCAGTGTTCTTGCAGAGGACCCAGGTTCAATTACTAGCACCCACATGGTGGGTCACACCCTTGGATTTGTAATCCAAGGGATCCGATGCTACCTTCTGATTCTGTGGGCACTACCCATCCACGGAGTTACATACATCCAGGCAAAACGTTCACACACTTAAAGAATTTAAGACTCCCCATCAGTAATCTGCATATTTTGTCCTGAGTATATTAAGAGACACCAAGCCATGGACTGGGCCAGGCACACAGCAGGAGCCCACACGGCATTCCTCACTTTGCTGTCCTCCAGACTAAACTACACCAGAATCTCATCCCATTTTAGTGCGTCTCATATGACACATACCAAGGCCCTGGCATGGTGACGCACACCCGTAACCTCAATACTTTGAGAAGCAGAGGTAGGAAGACCATGCATTGGAGGCCGATCTAGGCCACACAGTGCTGGGAACTGAACCTGGGTCCTCTGAAAGAGCAGCGGGTGCCCTCTTAACCACTGAGCATCTCTCCAGCCCAGCACCAGTTTCATAAACGTAAACACTACTGAAATAACAATGAATCGACGGCAGGGTGACTGCGAGACACAGGAGCAGCCATTCACACCAGCTGGCAGAGCACGTGGCACCCCGTCACGGCAGGTGACACTCTAAGGAGTGTCTGTCATACGGATGGATACGGGCAAAGGGGAAGCCAGGGCTTTGCAACAAGCAGAGAGAGAACTGCAGCAAGGAATCCAATCAGGAAGCAAGGAAGGCAGAGGGCTCAAAGGAGGAGACTGTGACCATACAGTGTGCGAACAGGGAGACATTTCAGCTACCGGAAAAAAGAGCACCCTGTATGTCTCCCAGATGGACACCATTACTGTCTGAATCAGAAACATCCCTTGCCGCGGCTCATGGTTTTTGTTTTTGAGACAGGAGCTCCCTATGTAGCCAAGGCTAGCCTGGGACTCAAGATTCTCCTGCCTCGGTCTTCAGATTACAGGTTTGTGCCGCTATCACCCAGCTTGTGTGCTATGCTGAAGGCGGGAGGGCCTGGAGGAGGGCAGTTTGCTGGCACAAGCAGGACACACACACACACACACACACACACACACACACACACACACACGACTTCTTTTGTTTCTCTGTGTAGCCCTGGCTGTCCTGGAACTTGCTCTGTGGCCCAGGCTGGCCTTGAACTGGGACATCCGCCTGCCTCTGCCTCCTGAGTGCGGAGATTAAAGGCATGCACCACCATGCCCGGGTTCATTCTTGACTCTGGTCCAGCACTCTCTCTCTCTCTCTCTCTCTCTCTCTCTCTCTCTCTCTCTCTCTCTTCCCCATGTGAGGTAGCCTCCACCACATCTGACTACGGCTGTCCCTTCCTCACTACGAGACCTTCTAAAGCCCTGGCCGAAACAAACCTTTCATCCCATGAGGGTTCTGTCAGACACCTTGACAACCAAGAATAAAACAACTAACTTCCATCCAACATGTTAATGACACAACCCAGAGGGCTGCAGAGAGAGCTCCACAGTTGAGATCACTAACTGCTGTCAGAGCACAGGAGTTCGTGAGCAATACTCATGCTAGGTGCCTGCAAAACACTCCAAGGCAGACAATGTTCCCTTCTGGCAATGGAGACTCCTGTGTGCATACACAGGACACAGCGGCATGGGGGGAGGGTCGGGGGACAACACGGACACAAAGAGAAATAAATCTTTAAAAAATAAATGTCTCAGCTGGGCAAGATGGCACACACCTTGAATCCCAGCACTAAAGGCAGAAGGGAAGTAGATCTCCTCCACGAGTTCCAGACCAGCCTGATCTACATAGTAGATTCAAGGCTGGCCAAGGTTACATAGTAAGACTCTACTAGCTGGGTCACCTTTATCCCAGCACTCGGGAGGCAGAGGCAGGTGGATCTCTGTGAGTTCGAGGCCAGCCTGGTCTACAGAGCTAGTTTCAGGACAGCCAGGGTTACACAGAGAAACCCTGTCTCGAAAAACTACCACCAACCAAACCACACAGGGGGCTGGAGAGATGGCTCAGCAGTTAAGAGCACTGGCACCAGGTATAGTGGCACACGTCTTTAACCCAGCACTTGGGAGGCAGAGGCAGGCAGATCTCTGTGAGTTCGAGGTCAGCCTAGTCTACAGAGTGAGTTCCAGGACAGACAGGACTTCATAGAGAAACAGTCTCAAAAAAACAAAACAAAACAAAACAAAGAAGGAACACTGGCTGTTTTTCCACAGGACTTGGTTTCAGGTCCCAGCACCCACATGGTGGCTCACACCTGCCTGTAACCCCAGTTCCAGGGATCCAGTGCCGCCTTCTTGCCTCTGCATGCATGTACTGCACATAAATTTGTGCAGGTGTGCACACCCGCACATAATAATAACTCTTTTTAAAACACCAAAATTCATACATGTATCCCTCATATATCCACTCTTCTTTCTATGCATGTGACATACTCTCTTAAAGTTCCTCCTTCTCTGGAAGTCTCTCTCTGTCTCTCTCTCTCTCTGTCTCTCTGTCTCTGTGTCTCTCTGACTGTCTCTCTGTCTCTCTGTCTCTCTCTGACTCTGTCTCTCTCTCTGTCTCTCTCTGTGTCTCTCTCTGTCTCTGTCTCTCCCCCCTCCCTCTCTCTCTCCCCTCCCCCATCTAGCTATCCCCTCCCCCTCCCTTGCTGAGTCTTCCCCATCTGTCTCCCAAATGTTAGTGTTTTCCAAGTTCGTGACCTCAAGGCTCTTCTCATTGTTTTCTCGGGTAAGCTTGTGTGTTCCCAAGACATTAATTAGTATCCACCTGTTTACCTACGACTTCCAAATTTCTATTTCTGGCTTACATGATTGGCTTCAGTTACAAGCCATGTCAGGCATATTCACTGCATACACTGGAATACCCTGGGGGCTGGGGTATAGTCAACAGACTTAGAGCCAAGCTCAGGTTCCCGATGATGTACTGAGGCGTACACAGTCCAGTGTTAAACAGGGAAACCTTTCCCTTCCCTGTACCCTCCGTACATTCATCCTATTGGGGCACTGACTAGATATTGTCTATTAGTAATGTTGACAGTACATTTATGGCACTCCTCTGTTATTATCTCCTGAACATCACCCTTGTCCCTTACGGTACTGCCAAACTGCATGAATGCTCACTATTCCTTCTTCAGTTCTGAATTTCTGGTTCTCTCCTTCTATTCTCTTAGGGTCCCCCCAAGATGAATCCTCCATGGGGATTGGTTTTGATGTTCTTGTTTTTGTAGAGACAGTGTTTCAAGTACTACAGGCTGACATCTAACTCACTGTGTGGCCATGGATGAACTTGAACTTGTCCCCCACCATGGTGTTTGTTGTTGTTGTTTTTATTTTGTTTTGTTTTGTTGAGACAGGGTCTCTCAATGAATAGCACTGGCAAATATCGACTGTGTGTTTTTTAAAAGTCATTATCATAGTTTGAGATTTAACTCTTAAGAATATTCTGGAGCTGAAAACTGAGCCAACTCCCCACTGCTGACTTGGACTGAATGCTGCTACTGTAACAATACGCAGGATTACCTGTGTTCTTGCTTGCCCTCACTGTCCTCAGATGCTGACAAATGTTATTTAGCATTACATCTGGCTAGGACAGACAGCTAAGATCAAAGGCATAAACCTGAGGGCTCTTTCCTTTCCTTTAACCCCAAAGCAATTTATAATAATAGGCAAAATTGTACTGCAAAAATCTCAGGGGAAAAGTACATCTCAGAAAGGTCTCAGCCTTAAAGGCTTTGGCAACTCATAATCACAAACAAAACAGTACTATGGTATTTCACCAATCAGGGTACTGTGGTACACACCTTTAATCCTAGAGCTCCCTGAGAAGGCAGGAGGATCTTTGTAAACTCCAAGCCAGTCTGATCTACATAGACAGTTCCAGAATAGCCAGGGCTACATAGTAAGACTCTGTCTCAAAAACAAAACAAACAAACAAAAACCAAAAACCTACAACAACAACAACAATGTAGTTTACCAAATGGAAGGCTGTCTGGACATCAAGCCTTTAAAAGCAATGCTCTGCTCTAAGTTAAAACTTTTCCTTAAGTGTCTAAAAGTCCATTTCTCTTTTTTCTGCATGTTTCTGTACACATGGAGGACAGGGGCTGATTTTTTATTTCCTGACTTTTCAAGATAGGGTTTCTCTGTCTAACAGTCCTGGCTGTCCTGGAACTTGCTTTGTAGACCAGGCTGGCCTCGAACTCACAGAGATCTGCCTGCCTCTGCCTCCCAAATGCTGGGATTAAACATGTGTGCCACCATGCCCAGCCAGGGGCTGATTTTTGATTGCTTTTCAAAGTATGTATTTCAGCAGGGTCTCTCACCTGAAACCAAAGCTCACCAAGTCAGCGGGTCTAGCTTGCTCTGGGGATGGCCTGTCTCCCCTTCCACCTGCCAGAATGACAGGGAGCTGCCACACCCGCCAGGCCTGTACCTAGGTGCCGAGGACCTGGGTTCAGGTCTCTGCACTTGTTAGGCGTGTGCTTTACCCACTGAGCCATGCCCCAGGCTCCAGAAAGGGGAACTCTGCCTAAATATTTGAGAGACCACCTTTGGGGTCCTACAGCATTGGTGTCATGAGGCAATCAGGTTATGTTCACTCTGGAGTCACACCGACCCAGAACACCAATGGATGCCTTCCGTCAGTTAAGTCAAATAGAAATTTATCTTACTAGCTACTGATTTATGTGCACCTTACCTTTGTTTGGGTGAACGGTTTATTGCAGGGGCTAACCTGCTCCAGCCCTTCCCCTCAGGCTTACTTTCTATAGGACACCCAGATAAACCCTATGAGAAACTCATTCACTGTTCTGTTTGCCAAACTGTCCAGTCCTATCTCAGAGTCAACGCTGAAGTCTTCCTTTCTTCTCTTTCTTTCTTTCTTTTTTTTAATTTTCTTTTCTTTTTCTTTTTTTCTTTCTTTTTTTGACAGGGTCTCAGTATGTAGCCCTAACTATCCTGGAACTCACTATGTAGACCAGGCTAGCCTCAAACTCACATGCCTCTCCCCCTGGAGTGTTAGAACTAACGGCCTACCAACCACACCTGGCAGAAGTCAAGGTCTTCATGATTCTCAAGACACACTCCCCTAACCTTGGCCCACCACATCTGGAAGTTCTGGCTGCCCTGGCTCACCCTGCCAGTTACCACAGCTTCCTTGACACTGCTTGGATACACAGGCTAGCTAGACTTCAGTCCGCTGCACCTTTGGTGCCTGGAGTGCCCTTCCCCCAGGAACGACAGGCCTCGTGCTACCTTCCTGTCATGTCAGCCCATCTTCCTTTGGTCACCTTCTATACACTCCCTCCCTCCCCTCCCCAAGTGGTCTTTTCTATCCCCATTCTGGGGTTTCACATTTTGCACGGAACTTTACCGTGTGTGTTGTTTGCTGAGTGTGTGCACTCCTGCGGGAAGAACATCTACATTTTTTACTGCCTGTTTTAACCTGTGCCAAGAACAGTAACTAGCACATAGTACATGATCAACAAATAGTTGCACAATGAACAAACTTTGAGACTCTCAGACTTAGAGACCCATCCAGAGCTGGAAATAAGAGCTGGCGGATACCCACACATTCCCAGATGGCATTTGCTGGTGTGTATGTGCTTTAAACTTACATTCAGTACCTTTTGTTCAGTACATCCTTCTGATTTTTCCAAGGCAGTAAGAGGCATTCAAATTCCTCACCAGTTCCCAAGGAAGAAAACCAATGATACAGAAAGCTGATTTTGGATGATTTGATTCTTAATCTTATTGGTTAATAAAGAAAACGCCTTCTGAATGTATCTGGTTTCTCTCCCTAAACTAAAGGAAAATATAGTGAATATGTGTTGCCTTTTGGAGGGAGGTGCCTCCTCAAAGCGCCTCAACTCTCTAGCAGTGCAACTTAGTTTTCTGGGGGGTGGGTATTGTTCGCGGGTGTCTCTTTTTCACTCCGAGGTGTCTATTGTGCTGTGTGGTGGGAAGCAGGAGAGGAGCCGGGTAGGAAGGGATGCTGAACGCCGCACGTCAGCACACAAAGTGGGGACCCCTCGCGCCTGGGGCCGCGCACTTAGGCCCGGGCCGCCGCGGTGGCTTCCCGGTGGGCCCGCGCTCCCCTATTCCTCCCGACCCGGCTCCGTTACCTCGAACTCTCTTCAGCGCGATGGGCTCCTTGTCCTGTTCCGCTGACATTACCGACCGCCGCGCATGGCTCGCCCCCGGGCCGCGGGAAGCCGGCGTCTTTGATGCGGTGGCCCCTCCTCCTCCGGGTCCTCCTTCTGGTCCTCCGGGTCCTCCTCCTGGTCCCCGGGGTCCTCCCGGCCGAGCTCGGAGCCCAGGCCTGCCGGGCCGCGGGCCGACTTTGAAAAGTTTGGGAGGCGGCCGAGGCCTCGGGGCTCCGCACACTCGCGGGGCTCAGCCGGGCTCAGGGCCGCGGCCTGGGGGCGGCGCCCGCGCCCGGCCCGCAGAATACGCGCGCCCTGGGCCGCGCTGCGCTGCGTTCCGCCCGCGCGCGGGGGAGACGCGGCCTCCGCGGACACAAAAGCCCCCGGCTTGCAGCGGCCGCTCGGGGGACGTGGCGCGGCCCCGCGGCCTCCCCGCCCCGCCTGTGCTCCACAACCCAGCACGGGGCCGGGCTTCGGGGGCGGGGACCCAGGGCGCGCGGAGCCCCGCACCCTCACTCGCACCCGCACGGAGCTCCGGGGCCGCGGCCTCGCTGGCGGGCTGCGCTGCGCTCCGGGACCGTGCGCGCCAGGCCCTGCGCTCACCCCGAGCCCCTATGCGCCCGGGTCCCCGCGCCCTCCAAGGCCCATTACCCCGGGCTCTGCGTCTCCCGTCCGCGCCCCGCAGCTCGGGCTCCACGTTCTCCGCTGCCCTCCAAGGCCCAAGACTCCCTGGCTCCGCGCACCCTATGAAGGGCGCAAGGGCGCAACGTCCTGCTCTGCGCTCCCCGCCGCCCTCCAAGGCCCCCAAACCCTCCAATTCGGCGTCCAGGTCCTCTGCTCCCGGGACTGCTCTCTGCCCTTCGGGCCCAAAGATCCCCGGCTCCACGCCTCTCTGCACACCCAGCCCAGCCCCAGACTCCCCGAGGAAACAGCAGCTCGCAACTTCATCCCAGCCCCAGCAGGCATCTTAGCCTCGCAATCAGATGTCAGGAAAACTTGGTTTGAGAAAGCGGCATAGTTCTGGGTGGGTGTGTGGACGCCCCACATTCTCCGTGCCCATGGTTCGAACTCGTGTTTCTGCAACGCCCTCTGCCTTGGAGATGTAATAACTGGGCTCTTCAACACAAAGCGAAGGGAATTAACACCAGAAGAGTATCGAGAAAGGGGAACTCACATAGAATATAGGGAGATTCCCCCACGCCAACCCAAGGAGACTGCAAATCAGATTCGACTACTAGTCCACATTCTACAACTGAGGCACACACTTTTGAGGTTCGGTTTCTGATTTACCAAGTGAGCGGGACTTCTTCTCTAGGGTGTCTTCTAGCTCTGACATTCTTTGATGAACTTTTATGAGTTTTCCCGGTTTGCTGTTAGGTTTTCTAGTTACTGTGCTAAGAGAAACTGGCTGCAGACTACTCTTCCATCAGGTAAAACACGGTTTGTTTCTACATTTAATCTTAGACAAGTACTCCTTAAGCACAGGAGGACCTATAGCTAACCAAACGGGAGTCTCATCTTTCTATACACAAGACTTACAGAACTCAAGTGTGCAGGCAATGACCAAGGTAAAAGCCTACATTAGTGGGATCTGCTTTAGAAACAGAATAGCCTGGCCCTAGCCTGTGGTGGCACCAGCCGATAATCCTAGCACTCTGGAGGCAGAGGCAGTTGGATGTCTGTGCTTGAAGCCAGCCAAAGCTACATTTTGAGACCTTGTTTCCAAGAAAACAAAGAATACTGAAGATTGCCTGTCAGACAGCTTGAGAACCTGAGTTAGGCTCCCCAGCACTCATCTAAAAACTGGGCATCGATATGTATCCATAATCGGGACTGGGAAGTTGCAGAACTGATAGATCCCTGGAGGTTATTGGCTGGCCAGTCTACCCAAAGCAGTAACAAGGCTCACTGAGAGACCTTGTCAAAAAACAAGGCCGAGGATCTGGAGAAGTGGATCATCAGTTAAGAGCTTGCTAGGTGAGCAGTGTTGCACACCTCAGGAGGCAGAGGCAGGCGGATCTCTGTGAATTCAAGGCCAACCTGGTCTACAGAGCTAATTTCAAGCGAAAAACAAGAGCTTGTTCCCAGTATCCACAAATTGTCTCACAACAATCCATTACTCCAGGACCATGGATTCAATGTTCTCTGCTGGCTTCCTCAGGTACCAGGCACCTGGTACCTCACACCAGAGATGGTTCACATACATACATACATACAGGCAAACACTCATACATATAAAAATAAATAAATCGCCGGGTGGTGGTGGCGTACGCCTTTAATCCCAGCACTCGGGAGGCAGAGCCAGGAGGATCTCTGTGAGTTCGAGACCACCCTGCTCTACGTAGTGAGTTCTAGGACAGGTGCAAAGCTACACAGAGAAACCCTGTCTCAAAAAACAAAAAACAAAAACAAAAATAAACAAATCTTTTAAAGAAATGGCGTGGTAGCCCACCATTCAGTAGCCAGAGGTAGGCAGATATCTGTGAATTCAAGACTAGCCTGGTCTACATAGTGAGTTCCAGGCCAATCTGGATCATACCCTGTCTCAAAATCTAAACTAAAATAAAACGGAGAAAGAGCTAAGCTCTAGGAGGCATCTATGACTCTGATTCCTGATCGTGGATATGGTGTAACCTGCTGCTTCAAGCTCCTGATGCTTTGAACTCCCCACCATGGAGGACTGTGCCTTGACCTATGAGCCAGAATTAACCTTCCTTCCTTTCATTTGTTTGTTTTTCGAGACAGGGTTTCTCTGTGTGGTTTTGGTGCCTATCCTGGATCTCTCTCTATAGCCCAGGCTGGCCTCAAACTCACAGAGATCCACCTGGCTCTGCCTCCTGAGTGCTGGGATTAAAGGCGTGCACCACCACCGCCCATCCCCTTCTTTTCTTAAATTACTTCTGTTGGGGCATTTCATGCCAGCCATAGCACCAAGACATCACCTAATTTGAGTTGTGCAGGAGGAATCTTTATGGTCTGATGAGCTCTCCAAGGCCTCCGATTGCTACCACAAGGGCACCTGAATTATGAAGGAGATGCCTTCTAAACAGTACCAATTATGAAATGATATCCAAGAAGTGAGTGAGGGCCTCGTACACTGAGATGGGGCAAAGAAGTTCAGAGGATTGCGCAAATCGACAATTGCATGAGACAATAGATTGCATGAGGCTCCAGTCATGAGTTTGCTTCCAGCCCTGTCCTTGTGAGACTGGACGTGGGGAGAGAAGACTGTCGTGGTGACATGGGGTGAAGGTGAGCCCAGTTTTGGATGGCCAGGGTCTGAGGTTGGGTGACAGGGAGATATACTTATTGAGTTCATAATACCTCAGGTCATGCGTGTACCACTGCTTGGAGGTCACATCTGCACTGATGGCATGTATAAGTTATTGTGTACCAGCCCTGTATAATGACCCCAAATTCAGTGGTTTAAATTACCATTTAGTTGTTTATAATTCTGTGGACAGGCCATCTGTGATGGACTCTGATAGAATGGCTTTTTTTAGTACCACAGAGTGATTCAGGAATTTGTGGTCAGTTGGTGGCCAAAGCCTCTCACTTGCTGGTAAGTAGATGGCTTTGAGCAGGAGCAATGAGCAAGCACCATCACTGGGCTGTGGGATAGCATCCAGCCGGCTCATCTGCACTCTTTCAGATGATAATGCTTACAAGATTTGCAAGAGTACCAAGGGAGGGCAAACCATACTATGTGAGCATTTTCCAAGTCTTGGCTTGAGTCTCATTGGTTAAAGAAATGTATTTGGCCAATCCTAGAATCACTGTAGGAGTGGATTACTTACTATATGGACACAAAAAGAGGCAGAGCAAATTGGGACTGTCACTCAAAGCACACAGGTGTCCTCATCCTTGAGGCTCGTGGGGATAGGGAGACAGGAAGAAATGGCGCTTTGCACAATTACATACATACTCTTCACACTTGCATGTCTGGTATATCCTTCCACTTTCATTCACCTGGGAAATGCCAGACCCCATGAAAAGTTGTCACTAGGCCTCAGCACACCGATCCAAAAGCGTGGATACAAACCTTTAAATGTCAAAGGAAGGCTTAAATAGCATCATAGTGACACAGCCATGGAGACATGGAGAAAACTCTCAGTTTGTCAGGATCTAGGTTCAGCTAGGAGACACACGTCAGGGCGCATCTGTGAGGAATTAGATTACATTAACTAAGGCAGAAGACCCGCCTTAACCAAGGGCAGTAGCATCCTATTTCCCAGGGTCTGGGACTGAATAAAGAGAAAGGGAGCTGAGCACCAGTTTATCTTTCTGCTTCCTGACTGAGGATGTGATGTGACTGGGTGCCTCATGCTCCAGCTTCGTGACAGGTGCACCATGATGGCCTGTTCTCTCAGGCTGTGAGCCAAAGAAACCCTGCTTTCCTTACACTGCTTTGGTTAGGCATTTTGCTACAGCATAGACAAGTCCCTAATACAGGCTCTTTCCACCCAACCCTGTTACTCATGTTCCCAATACGATAGACTTCCTCCCCAAAATGTCCCTCCACCTCGCTGTGGTCAAATCCATGAGACTTGGCTCTGAGTTCCAGAACTGATCTTCATTGCAACTCTCACTCAGAGATGTGCAAACAGGAAGCACATTCCACTCTTCAGAGCCACGGTCTCAGTGCTTTGGACAGACCCAGGCCACAGATCCAAATGAAGAGTCACCCAGAACCCAGGAGGACAGCCAAGAATTGAATTCAGGCCAACACACATTTTCAAGGTTAGTGGAGAGAGAGAAACCTATGGAAATGAAGAGGAAATGGAAAATTGCAAAGCAGACTGTTAATGGCATCAAAGAAGGAGATGTCAGCCCTTGTAAGACCAATCACGCCCCAGGGCAGGCTCATGCTCAGAGGAGCTGACAACTCGGACTCTACAGGTTTTGTGTGCTTTTTGTTAGCTGTTGTTATAGTTTGATGATGTCTTTCTTTCTTTCTTTCTTTCTTTCTTTCTTTCTTTCTTTCTTTCTTTCTTTCTTCCTTCCTTCCTTCCTTCCTTCCTTCCTTCCTTCCTTCCTTCTTTCCTTCCTTTCATTCTTTTAGAGAGAGAGAGAAAACAACATGAAGTTGGGTGGCTGGGGAGATTGGGAAGTCCTGGGAGGACTTGGAGAGAGGGGAAAGAATATAATCAAGATATATTACATGAAATGTAATATAAATGGCCGAGCAGTGGTGGCGCACACCTTTAATCCCAGCACTGGGGAGACGGAGGCAGGTGGATCTCTGTGAGTTTGAGGCCAGCCTGGTCCACAAAGTGAGTTCCAGGACAGGCACCAAAACTACACAGAGAAACCTTGTCTCGAAAACCAAGAATATATTTGCCCAGCTTATGAAATCTCTCTTAAAAGACAGGAAATGTGCTTATTTTAAGCCTTTAAAAGCTTGTTTTCATGATTTATCCATGTCGTGTTGTTAAGGGGTCTTCTTGGAAACAACACAATTCACACAGCAGTCAATGCAGAAAAGAAAAATCTACTGTAATCAAACCGCTACAGGGCCTGAGTAGGGCCACAGAACAGACTCGGGAGCTGAACTGTGACCAGGAGCCAGAATGTCAGAGAGCTTTGAAGCCTAAAAATCACAACCATCTGTGTCAAGTTCAGTTACATTTTCCACCAATCGGGACTCAAAGATTAGGGACTTTCCTAGGAACATCCACTAACCTCTCGAGCCTCCTTAGTTCTTCCTAAGTAGATGAGTTATATGCGTAGGCACTAGTTTACTGTACCCACGAGCTCTTGTTCTTTTTTTGCATTTTTCCACATGCCCAGTCACTGCTCTGCTGATATATCCCCTGGTGTTTTAGTTTCATTGAGTTCTATTTTATTCTCATCTTGATGTTTAAACTCATAAATTATTTAAAAGTGTTTAAAACCTTCAAAATGTCTAGCATCTTCCTTTTCATAATGAATGTTTCATCTCATTACCTTGGGGTTAGAAAACATGGCCTTTAGGATTCTCACTCCTATACCTGCGCAGACTTCTAGCAAGGGGAATCCTGGATATTCAAGTGTGCGTTTGGACTGGAGAGATGACTCTGTGGTTAGGGGTGTTTACTACCCTTACAGAGGACCCAACTTTCGTTCCCAGCACCTACATTGGGCAGCCCACAACAACTTTTAACTTTAACTCTTGGGGATCCAACGCCTCTGACATAAGAGCACGCGCGCATGCGCGTGCACACACAAACAAACAATTAAAAATAATAAAACCAGGCTGGAGAGATTGTTCAGTGGTTAAGAGCACTTGCTACTTGTGTAGAGGACCCAGGTTCAGTTTCCAGCACCCACATGGTAGCTCACTACTGTCTGTATCTCAAGTTACAGGAGATCAGGTTCTCTCTTCAGTGGACACTAGGCACATACACACATGCAGGCAAAATACTCATACACATAAAAATATGTATCCTTAAAAATTAAATAAAGGTTATATTTTCTCTTTACTTCAGGGCTTTGTGTTAATTAATTCAAGCTTGTTAAAATTTCTATACACTTAGGTTTAAAAAAATCAAAAATTTGCTGGGCAGTTGGTGGTGCATGCCTTTAATACCACTTGGGAGGCAAAGGGAGGTATATCTCTGAATTCAATGTCAGCCTAGTCTACAGAGAGAGTTCCATGACAGTTCTCTTCTACAAAGAGAAGCCCTGTCTTAATAAACAATAAAAAACTATTATTGTGTGTGTAAGATGTGTGTGAGTACAGTGCCATCACACATGTGGAGGTCAGAGAAGAATTTTGTACAGTCACCTCTCCCCTTTCACCTTTACATGGGTTCCAGAATGAAAGTCAGGTCATCTGGCTGGCATACTTTTAACCACTGAGTGATCTCTGCAGCTTCATCTCTAGATGACCTGACTGGGAAGGTGTTTGGGCTCCTCTTGCCATTTCAAACTCTCACAGTAGCATCTTCTTCATCTAGAGTCAAAGCTTTGTGTGCCTGAAGGTGCCCACAGCCTTGGGTCACATAATATCTGCTTCTTCAATGTGGATCAACCATCAGGAATGGAAAGGGGTATGCTCTTGCTGTTATTCAGTAAATGCCATGTGGCTACAATTCTTAGAGGGAAGCCTTAAGCAGGAGTACACACCTAATAAATCATTCCATCCAACTCTTCTATAAACCACAGATATCTAGTCTCTAGTCCCCAAAGAAGGAAAACACATGCCTCTGTTTTTTTAACCAAGGAAAAGTTTTATTTAAACTGTGCAATCAATCAGTATGTAGACAGCAGTTTTCATAAACATTTTGGCATTTAAATTTTTATTCATTTTTTTGGCATGACCTGTGGGGTAGAATATAAACTACCCGGGGCAGGGTAGGGATACTAAGAAATATTTGCTATCATGCTAGGGAAAGAAAACAAACCCACATTATTAAACAAAAATATGTTTTAAGAAGACATTTTAAGAAGTACATTCAAAAATCAAGGCAAACATTCACTTTCTTCACACGATGGAGCCTGCAGAGCTGGTCCCCTGAGTCAAATAGAAATCGAATGTAGCTCAGCTCCACAGTCCACGAGGAAGCTAGCAAATGCTGCCCTTACAAGGAAGCAGAGAGTGGCAGGACCCAGAACACCCACTCCATAAAATAACTTAACTGGCTCCCACACTTCATTAAATTCACATCTTTGAAATAGAAAAAAAAAAATCCTACACATACAGACATAAACTTTTGTCCAACGACAGTAACAGACAGACAGATTTCCTTAAAACCTGCCCTAAACTCCACCAAGTGGCTAAGGCAAAGTCTGTGTTCGGGCTCCCCACCAGGAAAGGGGTTTAGTTTGAGAATGGAACGGAGTTCTTGGAATGTGGCAAATAAGAAACTCTGTAACACCGGGCAACAAAGAGTGGTTTTGTTTGTTTGTTTGTTTTTTGTTTTTTTTAAGAGAGTTCAACAGGGAAAGTTATGAACACTCTTTCTAAAGGTTTAAGTCAAGATGTGTTTCTCCATCATTAAATAGGGCTGAGACAGAAACGTAAGGGAATCTGTATAATCTTGCAGATACTCAAAGGAGTGAAGAGTTCCTTTGTTAAAAATGAAAGATGAGGCTGGGGACGGGGTGTGTGTGTGTGTGTGTGTGTGTGTGTGACAGAGAGAGAGAGAGAGAGAGAGAGAGAGAGAGAGAGAGAGAGAGAGAGAGAGAGAGACCCCCTTTAATCTCACATTCAGAGGCTGAGTTCAAGGACAGTTAACTTCCCCATAGTCAGCAGCTCATCCTGGCTATCACCCTATGAACAGAAAGGAAACAGCTTTCCCCCTTCTGCTGAAGAAATGCTCAACGTTAGGGTGGAATTAAAGTCGTTCTTCAAAGCTGAAAGAAGGCCAGTCTTGACACGATCCAGAAATCAGAACGGACTAGAGCTTTGGGGTCTAAACCATCCAGGAAAAGAACTAGAAGATGAAGCAGGTGAACAGGTGGGAGTAACCCAGGAGATACCCACGCTGATGAAGAGAGGCAAGGTCAATGGGAAGCCTCATAGTTGCGCAATCAGAAGGCTGCACGTCCATCACTGCTTAAGTGAAGGCAGAAACCAGGCGGCAATGTGCTTGGGAAAGAAAACTAAGGATGAATCTGCCCTGTCTTGTTCATCTATCCAGGATCCCTTATGTGTGGAGACCTTCCCTCAACCCTTCTCCAGCAACATGATCAACGAGGAGAGAAAAGCAGTTTTCAAAACGTTCTGATAAAGCCCAACACTGGTGGAGGCAAACATTTAAGAGATTTTCCCTTTGACAACAGAGAAGACTGGAGGAGTTAGGAGCCGGACGGTGGTGGTGCACGCCTTAAATCCCAGAACTTGGGAGGCAGAGGCAGGTGGATCTCTGCGTTACGGCCAGCCTGGTCTACAGAGCGAGATCCAGGATGGTCAGGGCTACGCGAAGAAACCCTGTCTCAACACCCCACCCACCCCAGGGAAAAAAAGACGGGAGTTAGCTAAGTGTATGAAGCTCACCTCCAAAAATGCTTAAAGTTAAATTGTCTTTGATGGGTTTTAGAGACAGATTTTAACGTGCTTTCAACAAACTACAGGGTCTGTTTGTTTTTTCCAGTCTTTGGAATTTTAAAGGTCTCCCAGCGGCAAGGGAACATCAGATTTGCTATCTCTTGAAGACCTAGTACCATACTACTGAGAGGAATTCCACAGAAGTCTACAGAGAAATCCCCAGAACCTGTGAGAATCTTACATGATGAAAGAAACCTGGCAGATATGGTTCGTCAAGGACATCATCTTGGATGATGAAGGCCAGCACGGTCTAACCGAATGAATACTCAGAACTGAAGAACCTTTCTTTTTGGGGGGCAGAAAAAGGGGAGGAGAGGAGCTATGTTGCTGGTTCTGAAGAAAAAGGGGTCCACAGCCTTTAGAAGCTTTAGAAGGTAAGGGAACAGGTTCTTCCCTGGACCTCAGAGGGATGCAGTCTCATCAGCAACTTCACTTTATCCTAGAGCTGGTGGCCCACACCCATCATCTCAGGAGTATGAGGCAGGAGGATTGCCGCCAGTTGGAAGCCAGCCTGGTTTACACCTCAAGTTCCAGGATGGCAGAATTTCCAAGCAAAAAATTTCCTCAAAAAGAATTAAAAAAAAAAAAAAAGAGCTTGGACCTACAGACACCAAATTAGGGCTAGTTTGTTAGAGGAAATCGCAAGAAAACCAATGTGGTACCCGCCTGCTAGAAAAGCCTGCAACACACACATTGCATTAGCCTGTGAACTTATATCCTGAGCATAAACACCCCGCACAGACCCTACGGTTGCCTTCGGCACATCACTGAAACTCACGATGAGGGGAGCAGCTGTGCACAGTAGTCTCCAGAACCCACTGCTCTGTGCGCACAGATCGCGGGAGTGATTTTTGACTTCTACCAAAGCAATTTTATCAGAGACCCGTGCAGTAAATTTTCAGGCAGAAAAATCTGCAAAACACATGGTCGGCCTCAAAAATAGTGACAGCTCTTTACAATACAGTTCAAACTTTTTTTCCACATCTGGTATTCAAAATGGACATCTGATGATATGCAAATGTACAGAAGCGAATCATGAATCATAACAGTCCCTGACCCATCCATGTATGGTAACATTTCTGAAAATAACAACCCCTCATTTTACTATGTAGAGAGGCAGGCCTGGAACTCACCGAGATCTGCCTATCCTTCCTTTGACTGTTGGTTAAAAGGAGTGTACCATGTCAGCTTTTGATGACATTGAAGAACTGTTTCCAACCATGTCTTACTGAGGACTTGAACAGTGCTCCTGGTCGTCGGTCATGAGCCTTTCTTCTTCTTCTTCTTTTTTTTTTTTTTGCAGAAGCCCCCCCCCCCCCCCCCGAAAGCACAGACGTGATGCACACCCCAGTCACTGCCACATTGCTGACATGCTTGTGTTTGAGGTAATGGTAAGAAAGCCGTAGCATGTCAGCAGCGTCTAATTCCCTTGGTACTTTTCAAAAAATCATTTAATGGATAAATCTGTCTTTTTTTAAAAATCTCTAGGCTCTGTAAAAATGCCATTCTTCTCAAACCCAGGTTCCCATCTGAGATGGAAAAAAGCCCAGCTTCTTTGATGTAATGAAAACCTTACAATTTAGGGACCACATTTTAACTCAAAGCACTGCCCAACCCAAACAGTGGCTCACTTCTTTTGCCTTCTTCAAGCTTCCTGAATAACCAGAGAATGACTTTACATAGGAATGCAGACTATACAGGCAGATTTAGGGGTTCCCACAGTACCCAGTAACAGAGGAGCTTGGTTTTATTGTATCTGTTGACCCCTCACATTCACAGCCTCTTATGGAAGTATCATACCATTTAGCAAAAATATCCCTGTGGTTGAACCAGCAGATTTCACTGAAAATCCTTGGGATGCCCTCTGGACACAGAAGTGAGGTTCTGGAGAGACGTTTCATTAACATAGAAACAACAAACGACAGTTCAATGTACAGCTAAATTTCCCTATATTTGGAGGATATTTAAATATCTTTGGTTTTTAATTTCTTTTTAATTTGCTGATATAAAGTACTCGAATAAAAACACTGATAAATACCACTATAACTGTATTGCCTTTAACCATGTAAACTTCTGGTATTTTCCTTTCGCCACTAAAACTAGATTCCCTATCTGCTTCTTCTAAATAAATTTATTTTAAATCTGCTCATCTTTACTTACAGGCTAAATTATATATTTTAATGGTCTTTGGTATGAAAATAACGATGAGCAGTATATTGTAATATTTGACATTAAAAATGACAGCCAGGTTATCAGCACTAACAAGTATGTCTTTGGAAAATGAAGCAGTTACCAATTTGCATATCAGCTTATTTGGAGTTGAAATATGATGAAGAAATAATACCATGAGTAAGAAATGCTAACCTTCACACTTTAGTTAGAATTTCATACTTCAGACTTCAAAGAAGCTTGCTTTCGCCAAGCTGAGAGCCTTTGCTGAACATTAAATACCTTATTCCATGAGATCAAAACATTTATTTTTAGTGATAAGATTCGGTTTTTTTTCTCTCCAACAAGTAATTTCAAAAATTTGAAATACATTAATACTATAGAGTTAAAGATTTCTTTACTTGCTGAAGAAAAAAAAGCCCTACAGTTGAAATACTTTATAACATCTTCTGGTGAGGAAATCACAACGTATTTTAAACATTCTGGTGACAGTAAGGTAGTTAATGTCACTAATCTAATGAATTAACTGTAACTATCAATATAAACCCTACAGTTTAGGGTCAGAAGTTACTTGTAATTTAGTCTATTCATAGCTGTTATTAGTGAACTCAATTTAGGGTAATTATAATAGAACTTTCATTTTCTACTAGAAATTCTTTGGTAAGAGAATTATGACTGCATAAGAAGAGAATGGAAGGTTAAAAAGATGAACTAGCAAATAGTTATAAGCTAAAGGTCTACCGTAACTAAGGGCCCAGTCATCAACAAACAGCACTTTCTTCTGGGGCAGTGTCCCCTCACACCCTTTCCGACGACCCAGGCAGGGAACACAGTTCACATGTGTATGGCCCTAAGCCTGAAGCCTCACCTTTCCGCTCTGTTTGCTTTTGAAGATTGAGGAGAACAGTGATCCCCCTTGGACCTCTCCATTTCAGATACTGATAGAAGTTGGCCCACAGACTTCTACTGAACCAAACACCACCATACCCTGTCAATGCACCCGCCCATGCGTCATGAGCTCAAGAGAAACAAAAAACAAACAAACAAACAACAAAAAACAACAACAACAGAAAAACTCCCTGAGTACAGGAAAGAACACTAACACTGGAATAACTTTAAAGAGGAGGTAGTATAAACAGGAGCACGCAGGCAGGGGAGGCCGGTTTTCTTGCCTCCCATTGTTCACCGAAAGCTCTGTTTTTTCTTTCTTTTCTTTTTCTCGTTCCCCCCATGTTGCCGAAAAGCCCACAACACAAGGAAAGGGACAGAACTGTGCTCAGAGGCGGCAGCTGGCACATCCTGTGGGTCAGGTTCTAAGCGCGTCCAATTTGGCACAAAACTTAGAATCACAATGAGAAAACCATGGTAGTAGAGTGGGTCGAGACAGACGACCCCGGGATGATTATCCAGCCGCTCCCTTGACTTTAGGACACCTTTGGGCAGGACCTGTCCCATCTGTAGAGAGAAGGTTTCAAGGGAAAAAACCCACCGAGGGTCCTTCCTTTAAAATGCAACTCAAAAACCATTTCCAAAAAAACTGGGGGGTGGACCCACGGTTTTGAAAAGCTGAGGACATGCCTCTCTTCTGTGGCTCTCATTTTTTGTCCCCCCATGCGGCTCAGCCTCTAGGTTGTTGTCTCAGGACTGAGAGGGCCCTCCCTGCTCTAAGGGGCTGAGTAACCAGCTTGCTGAATTCAAACCAGGCAGAGGATGCACTCACTCCTGGAGTTAGTGGGGCAGTAAGCTCAGCCACTGGGGTGGTGGGGTACAATCCTACACACTTCAAAAGGAGAACATCGCCAACGAGGTGCCAGGTAGCAAAAGAGCTAACGGTAAGACCCAAGCTTTGTTAAGGCAAATTTTTGGTACCCTTTTTCCTAAACATCTTCATGAATATTAAAAAGGTATAAGGCAAAACTTTTCACAATCTCTACTGGAAGGCACTGCTGTTGGGAAAACCACAAGTTCATCTTATAGTCTACCGCCTCGTGGCTCTTCGTTCTTGAGACTTGACTTCATGACACGTCTTCACCATTTGAAGCCAAACTGGGATTTTAAAAAAGAAAATCTGAACCATTAAAAAAATAAAAATAAAAAAATCCACTTTCCTCCACTGTGTTTTGCAGCTAGCTCGGAAACTCGGAAGATGTCCCACCAAAGAGACAGCGCAGCCCTTGATGAGGCCAAGCGGAAGGTAGCTTTTGCAGGCTGGGCTGGGCTGGAGCAAAGTACTCCTGCCCTGGTGCTCCAATCCCAACAGCCTTGCAAGGATACGCTCCCCTATATGCTATGGAATGGTTCTCTTCTCCAAAGAGACATACTTGTTTCATCCATTCAAATAAATATAGTCCCGTATTTTCTCCTCACAGCCGGAGGTCTTAACGTTATCCAAATCACGCAGATGTCACAGTTGGAAAAGGAAAAAGAAAAAAAAAACAAAAAACCAGAGCTTCAGATCAACATTCTTCCTCATCTACCCACCGGACTCCTCAGGCACACACATCACACACACAATGGACACCGGCGTCGCTAAGAAGTCCCGCTGGCTATGCTGCAGAGAAGCCACAGCTCTTCGGAGTCCGCCAACAGCAAACTGAGGTAGCTATTCAGCAGAGGGCTCGGGCAGTCTTCCCTCCGCTCCAGTGATGTATCTTAGAACACAGTCAAGCATCCTGACCTGCCCTTTTTCACATTGTTGACAGTTGAAACATTCAAAATTCGTGCGCTTAAAAATAATTAAAAATTTTTTTTAAAGATTAAAAAAAGAAACAAAAACAAAAACCAAGAAACAGATAAGACATCAAGATTTTCACAGGCTTTGGCTCCCTGTTCATTGTCCTTCGAACAGATGCTTGTGAATCCCTGAGCATGGCTGTCTAGATGGGCAACCCCTCGGCAGCCAAGCGCAGCCCTGCAGACGGCGGCTGTGGGGCTGAGGAGTAAGTCTGCTCATCTGACAAGGGCTCGGCAGGGTCTCCATGCTTCTTCAGCACATCATCTCCATCAGCATCACCACCGGCGAGGGAATTCGAGGTGGGGGGGGTGCCGCTGATGACCGAGGACAGGTGTATCTCATCATTGGACTCATGGGAGAACCTTCCAGAATCCCCTGTCTCATGGCTGCCTTCACTGTTTGCTGAATGCTCCGTGTCAAGGGCAGCCCCAAAGGGTCTTGGGAAGCTGGTGGTCTGGCCTGGGGAGCTGGGGGAGTCCTCATCGCTGATGAGCACGGTGGTGCCTGGCTGGTAAAAGCAGACGGGCTGAGTAAATCTTCTTTGAGTCTAGGCAGAAACAGATAAGGTAGCAATGAGACAAAACACCGTCCTCGTGCATGGACCAAAGGTCTCCACTGTGAATGGACTGCTGGGGCCAGTGGTTCCCACAGGCAGCTGGGAGCATTTCTGAACTACTCTATCAACCGGAATGCTAAGGCCTTCCTTGGTGGGACTGCAGGATGGCTAAGTGGTTTAGACCACATACTGCTCTGGCAGAGAACTGGAGGTTAGTACCTACCACCTACTACAGGTGATTCACAATCATCTATAACTCCAGCTCCAGGTGACCCAACAACCCTCTTCTGGCCTCCAAGGGTGGTACTCATGTACAAATATCCACTCAGACAGGCACACACACATAATTAAAAATTAAAAATCTTGAAAACAAAATACCCCAAACTTCGTTATTGTGATACAAGCTCACGTCCCTCTCTTTTCTTACGGTCCTCAAGCCCCGCTGAAAACCACATCTCTGAGTATTGTCCCTACTGTCTTCCTGGCTGTCATTCACCGCTGCTCTCCACAGACTAGAATCAGGACAATCTCAACTGTCTTCCTGGCTGTCACTCAGCACAGCTCTCCACTGCCGGAAGAGAACCTGGTCGGCCCAATATTATTCACTTACATTCTCCCATTTTCCTGTTCCTTCCCATTATCATTTCTTATGTCATGGACAGAAAAGGATTCTCCCACAGGTGGATTACCTGTTCAACTTTCATCTTCTTGGTGTCTTGGAAAAAAAGCCACTTTTTCTTGGTGTTGTTTTTAATTATAGGACCATAGCTATTGATGATCAGATCAGTCCCTCCCTGAGGAAATACAAAGGGAAAATACCCCAGAATTAGAGATCTGAGTTCATCGCAAGAAGTACACAAAGGTTTTTAATATCTAAAGAAGACAAAGGTCTCTGGGCAGTGGTGGCACACACCTTTTCTCAGGACTCAGGAGACAGAGGAAGGTAGATCTTTGTGAGTTTGAGACAGTCTAGTCTACAGAGTGAGATCCAGGACAGTCAGGGCTACACAGAGAAACCACAAGCCTTGACAAAGACACGAAGTAGCACCCTGTGGTGACACTTCCTTGCAATATTCTGCGTCCTCAGACCATTAAGAGAAGGCCTTTAGGTATCTACGTAGATATTTATTTATTTGTTTGTTGTTTATATTTTATGTGTACAAGTGTTTTGTCTGTGTTTACGTATGTACACCATGTGCCTGAGGAGGTCAGAAGAGGGAGTCAAATCCCTTGGAAATGGAGTTACAGGTGGTTGTGAGCTACCACGTGGGAATGGAACCTGGGTCCTCTGGAAGAGCAGAAAATGCTTCTAACTTCTGAGTCATCTCTCCATATCATATCTTTCTTATTTTAAAAAATGTTCTTTGGAGGCGACAGAGATGGCTCAATGGTTCTTTGGAGGCTGTTCTTTCAGAGAACCAGGGGAAAGTTCCCAGGACCCATATGTCAGCTCATAACCATCTGTAACTCCAGTTCCAGAGGATCTCATGCTGTCTTTTGCCCTCCTTGGGCACTGGGCACATACATGATGCAGAGATATATATGCAGGCAAAACACTTGTAAATATAAAAGATTTATATAAAAGTAAATCTTAAAAAAATCTCCTTTGAGCCAGGCTGTGGTGGGGGTGCACACCTTTAATCCCAGCACTTGGGAGGCAGAGCCAGGTAGATCTCTGTGAGTTCAAGGCCAGCCTGGTCTACAGAGCAAGACCTAGGACAGGCACCAAAGCTACACAGAGAAACCCTGTCTCTAAAAAACAAAAACAAATAACAAAACAAAAACAAAAACTCCTTTGTATCTGGTGTCCTCTGAGGATCAATTCAGACAACCATCAGACTCAATGTAAAATAATTTAATAAAAGTGTTGATGCCATAAGTGCAGGGAAGCCCAAATGATACTAAACAACAGCTAATGATAGTGTATCCCAGCTCCCCATAATCCTGTCTAATGTCTGTCCGTCCCCACCTCTTCCTGTATCTTCCATCCTTTGTTCTTTCATGTGTCCTCAACTTCTCCCCGCAAACTGTGGGTGGATGGAGCATACAACTATAACTAACGGGAATATGCATACAACACATTCAACACACTTTCCTGGTAAGTTAATGCCACATGAAGAGAGCAGCATCATGTAACGAACCTTCGCATCAATGAAGCTGCTTGGCATCATGGGTACCAAGGACTCTTCATTCTCTGTCACCCTCTCCAGGTTCTTCCCCACATCACTCCCCGGGGCTCTAGAAGCACGGGCCCGGGATGACGGCTGGGTTCCATTCTGTGCCGTCTTGGAGGCAGATGACTTCCTGAAATATGGGTGAGAAAAGAAAGCCTTCTCAGCTGATAGAAGATATGGGCAAATGTACCAAATTTGGCATTTAATCAGAACTTTTTATTATTTTTTATTTTTTAGAGACAGTAAGTTGTGTATCTCAGACTGGCCTCAAGCTTGTAGAAGAGGAGGACTTTGAATTTACTTTTTTTTTTGCTTTTAAAATTTTTACATTGATTTATTTACTGAGTGTGTGTGTGTGTGTGTGTGTGTGTGTACACATGCATAAGTCCATGTGAAGGTAAGGGATCACCTTGCAGGACTTGGTTCGCTCCTACCATGTGGGTTTCAGGACTGAACTCTGGCAGTCAGGCCTGTGAGTAAGCGCACCTATACCCACTGAGCCACCCTGAACCATCCTGAAGGCCCCTTGACCTTGAACTTAGTTCTTCCGCTTCCACCTCCTGAGTGCTACCCTGAGAGGTGTGTCACCACAGCGGGCTTTCTGTAGTGCTGGCGAAGGAACCCGGGGCTTCAGGACACAGCTAAACACTCATGAGGTGAGCTAGCTCCTCGGCCCACAGATTTCCAAAATGGGCTTCTTCAGTGCCCATGTCTCAGATACCTTTGGCACATCAACACTAGTCCTTTAGCTTTACTCATTGCTGTGGTGTTTGTGATTGCCAGCTGATGGGTAACACATCTCTATTTACTTCTTTAGCCTGTGGTTCCGGCCACTTGTCCTGTACCTCTCTTGGTGACTAACACATGTCTGGTGTCACTACTTAGACATGAGATCAGAAGGAATCCTCTGGGGAAGGGACGTGCTGGGTCAAGTGTGCCATTAAAATAGACACAAAAGCAAAAGCCAGTCTCTCAAATATACTTCTCATTTTCTCAAAATGATACATACAGCAATGCAGAAACCAAATCCTCATTTAGGGATTTTTATTGGCACAGCAGTTTTTTTCCCCCCAAATGGCAGGAAAATGACCTCAGTATGAATTCAGCACATTCCAAGCTGTAAAAACCACATAACATAACACTCCTTTTATGGAGGAAAACAACCCAGTTGATTCTACAAGGCACTTGATTTCAATTCGTTTCCTGCAGCTGCTGTCATTGAAATGTTTTTTTAAGCATTACAGCATCTCTCTTTACATCCATCCATCCATACATACATACATACATTTTACATGTGTGCGCATATGGAGAGTTGTGGTGGACCCACACAATCACTTCCCACCTTACATTTGAGGCTGAATCTATCACTGAACCTAACCTAGACTGGATGTAAGGCTTTTCCTGCCTTTGCCTCTCGAAGGCTGGGATGACAGGCAGGTACCACATCCGCCTGGCATCTCTGTGAGTCCTGGGATCTTTGGTTCTCACACTTGGCACCTTACCTGAGAGCCATTCACTCCACACCCTACACTAGCATCTCTAGCAAGAGAAACAAACGCACCTGGCTTTGCTTCGGTATATCAAGATGAGAACACAGATGAGAATGCAGGTCAAGGCTATGCCAACACCTACGGCGATACCGGTCATTGACTTCTGGTCCAGATGATAATAGCCTGAATAAACTAGAGAGGGAGCACATTTATGCAATCAGAAGAGACAACCACATTCCACACATCACAGTTCAGATAGCTGCTTTTCTGTAATTTGCCTTTATCTCATAGGGAAGCTGTTGATATTACATCTAAACAGAAAAGTCATGAATTGATTTTTGCCAGTGATTACAGAAGTCAATTTACCTTCTCGTATTGAAGATCAAAACCATATTTAAACAGCATACTATTATATCAAACAACGAACACCAATCTCGAACTTTATTTATTTATTTATTTATCTATCTATTTATTTATTTATTTAATTTTATTTTCGAGATAGGGTTTCTCTATGTGATAGTCCTGGCTATCTAGGAACTATATTTGTAGACCACGCTGGGCCTTGAACTCACATAGATCCGCCTGCCTCCGCCTCTGGAGTGCTGGGACTAAAGGTGCGTGCCACCACACCTGGCCCCTTTCTGTTCTTAATTCTGACTGTCTGCTCTTCTTGCTTTCTCCCGCACCAACCACTGAGTAAAGCTCCAGAGTTCCTAGCGTGTACTCAGCAGGTAGCTTCTCTACTTAAAGCTGCTCTCCTATTTCTCCACAGAAAAGCAGAGTGAGGTGTCCAGTCCTGGACCCCAGGGGGCACTGGCTCCCTTTGGACAGGGTGGACATTCAGAGTCCTGAGTGGGTGGCTGTTTAGCCACATTTCCCCCTCCCAACTGTTTTTCTGGGTAAAAACTGTCTGGGAGAGCTGTTTTTCTTAACGAAAGCCAGGTTCCTCCCAGCCTTGCTACCACAACCACCTCTGCTGTGGTTTCCTCAGAACCTCCCAGGACGCTCACGCCCACCAGCATGTGGCTCATCCAGCCAGCACAGCTGGGAAGCAACTGGGAGCTGAAAGTTCATTTTGAGGTGATTTTCCCTCTGCCTTCTAGGACCACAGAAGAGAGCCATGCAGCCCGGAAAACCCAGAACCCCACCAGGAACAATTCAGCAAACCAAGCCTGGAGTTTGGGGTGTGGTAACTGTGGGAGCTGAAGTCAGGTGTTAGGGAATGAAAACCCAGCGACTGTGGCAGCATCCAGACCTTTGGCATCAGAAGAATCCAAACGCTTGGGTCTCTGGTTTGATTCTGAGGTGTCTTTGGGCAGGACAACCAGCTCCACGGAGTTGGAAAAGGGCCCTTCTCCCACCTCGTTGGATGCAGATATCTTGACGATGTACACGTTCCCCGCCACCAGGTTTTCCAGGAGAGCCATGGTGATTGCCCCTAGAAACATACAAATTAAGTAAACTTTTACAGCCATACTAACATGGACCTACATTTAGGAAGTATTTTCTTTTCTTTTCTTTCTTTCTTTTTTGTTTTTTGTTTGTTTGTTTTTGTTTTGTTTTGTTTTGGTTTGGTTTTTCGAGACAGGGTTTCTCTGTGTAGCTTTGGAGCCTTTCCTGGAACTCACTTGGTAGCCCAGGCTGGCCTCTAACTCATACAGATCCGCCTGCCTCTGCCTCCCGAGTGCTGGCCCGGCAAGAAGTATTTTTCTAAGGACAAAATTTTAAAACAATGTTATTTTTTCTAGGGGTCTGGAGAGATGGTGGCTCAGTCATTAAGAATGTCTGCTGCTCTTGCAAAAGACCTGAGTTCAATTCCCAGCACCCACATCATGCAGCTTACAACCACCTGTAACTCCAGCTCCAAGGGGTCTAACGCCCCCTTCTAGGCTCCACAGTCACCCACACACACGTGGCATGCACACAAACATAAATAAAAGAAGTAATTCTTTAAAAATAAATCTTTCTACTAATTGGAAAACAGATTTAAATATAGATACATTGATAATTCCATTGTTGACATTTTAATTATTTGTACATGTGTTCAAATGTATGAACACAGATTTTTCTGTTTGTTTGCTTTTTCAAAAACACTATTTTTTTGGTTTGGTATGGTGCTGGGATTGAACTCAGGTCCTTGTGCATGCTAGGCAAGCACCCTACTATCAAGCTACATCCACACCCCCGAATACATATTCACCTCGTGCACTTTCATAGCTTAATGTTTTCACTTAACATTATACTATGCATATATAGACACCCCATAAAGACCTCTAGAATGGTATTTTAGGTGGAGTTTTGTTTTGTTTTTTTAATTTGTTGTATGCATGTAAGTATTTATTTATTTATTTTCGCCCCAAGACAGGGTTTCTCTGTGTAGCTTTGGAGCCTGTCCTAGAACTCACTCTGTAGCCCAGGCTGGCCTGGAACTCACAGAGATCCACTTGCCTCTGCCTCCCGAGTGCCGGGATTAAAGGATTGTTTTATTTTTAATGATGTTTCCGTGCATTTGAATGTGGTACCCACAGATGCCAGAAGGGGCATCTGACCCTCCAGACCCAGAGATAAAGGCAGTTGTGAGCAGCCCTAATTCAGGTTCTGGACACTGAACTTGGGTCTTCTGAAGAGCAGCGTATTTTCTTAATCACTCTCCAGCTTCTTAGAAGGAATTCTTTAAACACAGCATATAGTTTTGTTTGAGTTAATATGAACATTTTAAATGTATGTAAGTTTATTTTATACTGTTTATTTATATTATATATGCCTATATAATGTTTTACTTCTTATAGACACATGACATTTAAAACATTTAATTATGGCCATTTCAATGCTTACAGAAAGAATGGTACACATAATGAGGCTAGGTCAACAGTTATAACTAGACTTTAAAAAGCCAGTGTAAGAAAGAAATTCCGATGTAAGACCAATCTTTCTTTCTTAATTGTATTTGTTTAACTACCTGGGGGTTACCTGTTTTAGATGACCCTGTTCTTCCTTCTTAAACAAGAACAGGGGCTGGAGAAACAGCTCAGCAGTTAAGAGTATGTACTGCTCCTGCAGAGGACCTAAGTTAAATCCCCAGCACCCATGGTAAATGGCTCATAACCGCTTATAACTCCAGCTCCTCGGGACCAGAGCCTCTGGTCTCTGCAGGCACCTGCACTCACAAGCACATATCCCACAAAGACACACGTGTACACACATAATAACTAAAGATAATTTTAGCTGGGCATAGTGGTGCAGGCCTCTAGCAGGCAGATCTATGTGAGATCGAGGCCAGCCTGGTCTATAATGCCAGTTCTAGGACAACCAGAGTTACTCAGAGAAACCATCTCAAAAACAAAAGCAAACAAAAATTAAAAAAGAAATGGGGCTAGAGAGCTGGCTCAGTGATTAAGAGCACCGGCTGCTCTGCCAGAGGACCTGAGTTCAATTCCCAGCACCCACATGGCAGCTTACAACTGTCTGTAACTCCAATTCCAGGGGATCCAATGCCTTTTTGGCCTCCACAGAGAGGCACCAGGCATGCAAGTGGTATACAAACATATGTGCAGGCAAAAATAACCACACACATAAAAATAAAATATTTTTAAAAATTAAATAATAAAAAATAAATATTTAAATGAGAAAGAACACAATTATCTTCCAAATGTTGAATGAATCTTTCAGCAGCCGATTATCATGTTTAAAACAAAACAAAACAAAAACAAAAAACCCCACACAGAACCACAGAGGCTGACTGACCCCTCACAGGTTAACTCTTCTTAGAACATTTTATTGCATTTCTGTTGCGTGTGTGGTGTATGCAGTTGTGTGCACACTGGCATGCACACGGGGCTCTGAGGACAGCTTGTGGCTGTCAGTTCTTGGTCCACCAGGTGGGTCCCAGGGACTGAACTCAGGTCTTCCGGTTGCTGGCAAGTGCTCTTACCCACTGAACCACCTCCTCAACCCCACGTTAACCTGCAAGGTGACCAAGTCATGGCCGGCAAGATGGCTCAGTGGTTAGAAATGCTTGCCACTGAGGCTGAGAGGCTGGCTTTGATCCCTGGGATCCACAAATGATAGAAGAACTCACTCCCTACAGGTTGTCCCCTGATATCCACTGTGGCAAGTACACATCCCTACCCCCACCCCATGCACACACAAAATAAATAAAAATGCTTTAAAAAGATGCCCAGGCTTATCTATCTAAGATCTGCTTCTCTCCAAAGGCAACCATCACTGGAATTCACAGATGTTTGGCATCTGTAGGTGTTTTTTCCTGTGATGGCCACTGAGGATTCCTGTTGGAACCTTTCTGTTTATCTCTGCATGTAGAGTATTTATTTCCCATGTAGAGTATTTATTTCCCATTAGGAAAGTCAGCCACAAAGCTGTCACTACGCTGCCCAGCACCCAGGGACACCTAGCTTTCCTGGTGTGGGGAGGGAGCGTTCTCTTTTCCCCCTGATATAAAGGGACCTTCAAGAGCTTCAGAAAGCTTACAAGGGCTTACTGCAGTTAACTGCAAAGCCAGGGCGGGCTTTTCCGGAGCACGTACTAGGGAGCACGTACCTCGTAAGGGAGGGAGGTGTGGGCAATCCTATAACTGAGGCCCTGACACAGAGGCCACTCTGCAGGTCACACACTGGAGGTGGCCCGGCCATCAGTGGCAGTGTCAGGAGCCCAGAGGACTTGTTTTCATGGTCTCTGGTTTCAACTTGGCCTGAAGAGAGTGTGAGTTACTTGAATAACCCAACTGCTAAATAAACACAAGAAACCCTATTTAGAAGCAGGGAGAGTCTGTACTGTGTACCTTGGATGCAGGCAGAGGCACTACAAAACAAAGATGTACCCTCACAAGTTAAAATTAGCTGGAGGGCCATTCCAATTTCTTCACAAGTAGAAGATGAAAATAATGTTCCCGCTCTATCATTAAATACGTTTAATTTTTGAAAATGCTTGGCAAAATCTTACCACTAGCAATAGCCAATTTTTTATTTAATTAAAAAAAATGTATTGACCAGACAGTGGTAGTGCACACCTTTAATCCCAACACTCGGGAGGTAGAGGCAGGTGGTTCTTTGTGAGTTCAAAGCCAGCCTGGTCTACAGAGCAAATTCCAGGATAGCCAGGGCTATGCACAGATAAACCCTGTCTCGGAAAAAAAAAGTTTTATTTTATGAGACAAAGCCTCATGAACCCCAGGTTAGCCTCAAACTCACTATGTAGACAAGGATGACCTTGAGCTGATCCTCCTGCCGCCACATCCCAAGTCCTGAGATACAGGCATGCGATACCATGACCAGTTTCATCCAGGCTAGGGATTAAACCCAGGGCTTCATGCATGCCAGGCAAGCATCCTAGAGGCTGAGCTACACCCCCAGCCCAATTAATTCAAGTTTTTGTAAGTGAATCAGCACTATATGTAAACACATTCTTTCCGTTCATCAAAAATGATTTCAGGGACTGGAGAGATGGCTCAGAGGTTAAGAGCACTGGCTGCTCTTCCAAAGGTCCTGAGTTCAATTCCCAGCACCCACATGGTGGCTCACAACCATCTGTAATGAGATCTGGTGCCCTCTTCTGTCATGCAAGCATATATGTAGGCAGAACACTGTACACATAATAAATAAATAAATCTTTAAAAAAAAAATGATTTCAGGCCGGGCGGTGGTGGTGCATGCCTTTAATCCCAGCACTCGGAAGGCAGAGCAAGGCGGATCTCTGTGAGTTTGAGGCCAGCCTGGTCTACAGAGTGAGATCCAGGACAGGCTCCAAAGCTACACAGAGAAACCCTGTCTCGAAAAATCAGAAAAAGAAAAAGGAGAGAAAAAAAGATTATCAGCTAGGCAGTGGTGGTGCACACCAATACTAGGGGTGGAGGTCGAGGGGGAGGAGAGGAAGACAGATCTCCAATTTTAAGGCCAGTCTGGTCTACAGAGCAAGTTCCAGGACAGCCAGGGCTACATAGAGAAACACTGTTTCAAAAAATGGAAAGGAAGAAAAACAAACCTATCAGATATGACAGAATGCTTATTTCCTCATCTTTTCCTACATCCTTACCTCTAAACTGCTGTGTTCAGATACAAAAGAGGTTTCCATTTTAACGCTCTCTACTCTGAGCTGCGCTCCTTGCTTTTTAAGTAATTGTAGGTTGACTTTTTATATTTTTCTCTCTCAAAACCAGGACTCCATTGCTTTTTCTTGTGTTATTTACTTGTTCTTTCTGAGCTACAGCATTAACTATAAAGAAACCTCTCTACATTTAACAAACGACAGAAGCTTTTCACAGGACTGTTCCTGAAAATCTCACCGAACGGAGCACGGATCATGTTTTCCTGCACACAATTATGTAGTTAGGAAGGGCTGTAGAGATGTAAAAGCCTGCAATTATTGTCCGCGTCTCCATGGAGCCAGAAATGAGGTAAGATATTCATTTCTGAGCTCTTTCCCAAACTCCCAAATGGGTCAATTTGAAAATAGGCAGAGGAAATGATCGTTTCCTTTTAGGAAGGTAAGAACAAAGTATTCAAAGCTCCGTGCTCAAGCGGCTCCTTATTAATATTTATGGCGCCTTATTAAATCAGATTTGTCATCTGGTCAAGCGTTGTGTCAATAAACCATCTTGGAAATGAGAGACTGAACCTGAACTGCAGTGTCTGTGTGTGTGGTGGGGGAGATGGTTAAAAACGCTGCTCTTCTAGAGGACCCAAGTTGAGCTCCCAGCACCCATGTCCGCAGCTCACAACTGTCACTCCAGCTCCGGGGACTCAGCATTCTCCCCCAGCCTCTGCAGGCACTGCACACACGTGGTACAGACCAATAAAGGCAAAAATAAATCTAAAACAAGACACATGTGGGGCCCCAAACAGGGCAAAGAGCTTAAAGGTGTTGGCTGCCAAGTATGACAAACCACGTCCGATCCCCCAAACCCCACAGAGTGGAGAGAACCAACCCCTCCGTGTTGTGCCCTGTCCTCCTTAACCACCCCTGCCGCCACCCCCCCCCCCACACGTGTTTATTTTTATTTTCAAAGAACATAAGCTTGACTATTGATACTCAAGAGCCCTCTGGGTTTCCACCCATTCACACCCCCAGGCACCCCTAATTGTCCCGCTCCAGGCTTGGCGTGTGACTGGCCAAGGTTGGTGTCACATTTTTTTCCAAAGGTTTATCTTTCCTTCCAGACTTTAAAGCCCCCTCCCCACTGTTCCGAGACTCCTCACCCCTCTCAGAATCGAGATGCATGGAATCAATAAGAAAACACAACAATTGCTTGGCGCTCTAGAGGGGCCTGCGAAACTGCAAGACGTGGACAAACACAATGGCACCTAACCGTCAGTACCTTCAACCGCCTCAGAAGCCAGGCACCACTTAGCGGGGCTCGTGAGGACAGAAACCATGGATCTCCAGCCATCGGTCTGCAGCTTCCAGGGCCGGAGAGAGGGCTCCGCAGTTAAGGGCACAAGCTGCCCTTGCAGAGGACCCAGGTTCACTTCCCAGCACCTACGGGATGGCTCAAAAGACCTAGTCTAAGAAAGTGATGTCCTCTTCTAGCCTATGTGAGGAACTGCATTCATATGCACAAACGCACAGTCACACATAATTAAAGATAAATTTTAAATCTTTTAAAAAAAGGAAAATTCTCCAGCCGGTGGTGATGCATACCATTAATCCCAGCACTCGGGAGGCAGAGGCAGGTGGATCTCTATGGGTTTGAGGCCAGCCTGGTCTACAGAGTGAGTTCCAGGACAGCCAGGGCTACACAGAGAAACATTGTCTTGAAAAACCAAAACCAAACACACACACACAAAAAGAGGGAAAAATGTATTACAATCCTTAAGTTTTTTTTTTTTTTCTTTTTATTCCAGGAGATAGGCTGGGGCTTGCTATACGATTGGAATTTTTTCATCTCAAAAGTGCCAGGATTACAGATATGGACCACCACTCCGGACTTCTTAAACTTGTAGTTGCTCGACAAACCCAGCTTTTCCCAGCATGTGTGGATTAAGGACATGCCAGAATAACACTTTAGATTCCCCACCTAAACTCTGCCATATGGAACATGTCCAAATGGGAGCCTGAAGATTTTTAAAAAGAATGTAATGTTAAATGCACACAGTGAGAATATTAAGAATTTGGTAATTTGGTATTCCTCAGCTAAAAACAGACTAACTTTTAAGAATCTTAAAACAGGGGGCGGGAGGATGGCCTGCAGTCATAAATGCTGTATACATAATAAATAAATAAATCCTTAAAAAAAGAATCTTAAACAGTGTTCTCAAGTCCTAATCAGGTTTTCTCTGTACTTAAAAACAAAAAACAAACAAACAAACAAACAAACAAACAAAAAACCTGGGGCCAGCAAGATGGCTCAGAAGGCAAAGGGCTTGCTGAGCAACCCTGACAACCCAAGTCTGATCCCTGGAACCTATGCCAAAGGCTGGATGTGGCGGCACACATCTGTAATCCCAGCACTCCTATGGTGAGATGCGGGGAGAGAACTGACCATAAGCTCTTGGGTCAGCGATCTGGGAGCATGCAGACACAGAAACAAGTGAGAGAGATGCTGCCTGAACAAGGTGGGAGGCAAGGACCAAGCCTGAACGCTGTTCTCTGACCACCCCACATGCACTGAGACACGTGCATGCTCACACATATACAGTTAATTAATTAACTGAATTGATAGATGGTTTCCATTGCTCTTCAAACCAAAAGCTTCAGTAATCTGTTACTTTCTACGTAAGAACGTGAACTCAATGCGAGCTCCGTATCACTTCCTTGGTGTCCGTCCCAGTGACACTGGTAACTTCTGGTCACCGTCCTTGACGATCGCTCCTCACACTCACCTTCTCGGTGGAGGACCTGCCACTCGCCCGCAATCCAGGCCTTCCTGGAAGCATACAAGATGGTGTAGCGGGTCACAACTGTCTCTGGGCCATCCGGGGGTTTCCAGGAAACAAGGGCAGTGTCGTCCTCGATCAGGGTCACCTTCACGCCCACCGGGGGGCCTGTGGGTGCTGTGGGGACATGAGAATGACACTGTATGAGCGGAATCAGAGGGGTTAGGAGCATACCAGTGCTGGCTGACAGACAGGGAACCACGGATGAGTCTGCACCACCAGAAACTATTGTGAGAAATCTGAGCATCACAGCTTTTGAGGTCCGTTGTAATAACAGGAAACAGCTGAGGCTGGCCTTCAATACCTGACCCTTCCGCTTCCACCTCCTGAGAGCTGGAACAGGAAGACACCACCATACCTGGTTTACGGGGTGCTGGTTCACCTGAGGGCTTTGTGCATGCAAGGTAATTGACCCAGCACCCTCCCCACTGAGCTGCTTCCCCAATCTTAATTTCACTTTCCCGTTTAAACCAGTTTTAAAAAACCATAAAGAAGAGGGTAGGGCTGGAGAGATGGCTCAGAGGTTAAGAGCACTGGCTGCTCTTCCAGAGGTCCTGAGTTCAATTCCCAACAACCACGTGGTGGCTCACAACCATCTGTAATGAGATCTGGTGCCCTCTTCTGGCATGTAGGCAGAATACTCTATAAATAAATAAATATTTTAAAAAAGGAAAAAAGAGGGTAGACTCTAGATGGAAATGTCCGGTATCTAAGGGACAGGATTTTCAGGACTTCTGAAATATTATTGTTAAAGTACCAGTTAGAATGGCTATGGCAGCAGGGTACTTGCCAAGCGTGAGGCCACAGCAACACTTCCTAGCTCAGAGAGGGAAGGGGAGGGGGGAGTACAGTGTATTTCGTCATCTGTTCACCAGAATCCAAATTGTAGCTCCTTCTAAACTGTTTAGAACAATACCCAGATCCAGAAGGCTTGAAGCAAATATTCCCGAGACTAAAGCGTTCAGCTGTTTTCCTAAGACACGGAGAACCAGCGTGTTTACAGAACAGACTCAAATAAGAATTTCTGTGTGTGAACATCAGTGAAATCATGCAACATCAGCTGACTCCATGTTTAACAAGAGCTTAGAGTATGAAGAGATGGGCTCTGGTGCTGTTTTTATGGGAGGTCATCAAAACCCCTAGGGACACAAAACACTGCAGCTAGAGACACAGGTGTCACAGCTGGTGCCCAGCCAGCTAGTCACAGGGCACTGGGCACAGCACCAGGCTGCCGCTTATAGGAAAATGGGGTCTGAGGGGGGCT
>NC_050449.1:66438364-66468364 GCF_903995425.1 Onychomys torridus | reverse complement strand
ACCCAGTCTTCAAACAAGGGGTGGGGTGGGGTGGGGGGATGTCTGAGCCACAGCACAGAGCCGTGTGGCTGTCACTCACACACGCATCCTGGAGTGCTGACGGTTTGGTCAGCCTGGTAGCCGTCTTCCATGTGGTTGTACGCCAGCAGCCTCACGTGGTATTTTCTTCTGGGGTCTAGAAAGGAAACCAGCGACACTTACTCAGACTAGCTTTCCCTCCCGCCACGGGCAGAAGCTGGGACGCGGGCAGGCTTGGCTTGGGGCACTTTCCAAACGTACGACAGGTCTCAGAACAGTGACCCTTTCTTCCCAGTCCACTCTCTTCCCGTGACACCACCACACCGACTACTAGTTATCCGTGTTAACACACTTAACCCAATTTCACACCGCCACAGGCTCTCCTCTTCAAATGACCAAAGCCTCGTTAAAATGCCTGTCTTTATTTTTATTATAAATTACATTGTACTCCTCCATTTTGCATGCTCCTGCGTCCGCGCCACCATCCGCGGTGGCGGTAGGAGGGCCACTTTGAGTCAGTTTCTCTCTTTCTACTCTGTGAGTTCTGGAAATGGGTTTCATCAGGCTTGGTGGGAAGCAACTTCACCCGCTGAGGCATCTCACTGGCCTGGGTTACTCATGTTTTTAAGGATCGGTCTTGCCCAGGCTGTCTTCAAATTCACTATGTTCCTCCCCCACCACACAAACATAGTCCAGGCTGGCGTGGATTCTACCTCCTCCTGACTCAGCCTCCCCTCCATGATGGGTCCCCAAAGGTTATTTTATACAGATGTGCTTTGCTGAGGCAATTAAACTCGAGAGTTGTGTTTTCTCCCTCTGAGTTAGGGAGAATTTAGGACAAACACCCTCCAGTAGAATCTCTGAGTATTCTGAGTCTCTTTCAAGAAACCTCCATTTTCAAGCCGTTATATAAATCAAGCACGGTGAGCTGGAGCGCCCTCTACTGGTGGCTGTTAGCTATCACAACATTAAAATGAAACCCATCCCATACAGTTTTTTTTTTTTTCAAGGTACATGAATATTTTTCTAAATCATTTTTCCTTAATCAAATAAAACACATTCCCATTCGCAGCACAGTTGCAGAATTCATAGTTGTCCTAAGGGCACACACACATACACATACTAAAAAAATAAAACAACTCTTAGAAATAACTCCATAGTGAATTCATTTAAAACTTGAAAAATAAACACATTTGTGAAATTCTCCAAAGTAATTTTTAAGATTTTTACATATCTATTTTAGAAATTGACTTAGAAATTTAGAAACCAATTTAGAAATATAAAGTATTAAAATATATTTTAAAAGATGTCCTGGGCAGGCAAAAATGGCTCAGTGGGTAAGGGTGCCCGCTGCCAAGTCTGACTACCTGACTTTAATGTCCAGGACTCAGACAGAGGACAGAAAATACCACCTCAAAAACAGAACATTTCTGTGAGTTCGAGGCCAGTCTGATCTACACAGGGAGTTCCAGGACAGCCAGGACTACATAGAAAACAACAACAAATAAAACCACAACAAAAATATCCAAACCAACCAACCAAAAGATGCAAAAAGATTCTCCCCACCCAAAAAACCCTCTTTAAAGTGTCCATTGACACTTTTGTAAGCTATGCACAAAGGTGGTAAGGAGGTAGCTCAGAGCCACACAAAGCTGAACTGAGAACTGGGAACCTGTGGATTGATGGGTCTGTTCTCCTCTGTCCCCCTTGGAGGCAGCCTGATTAAGAAGCTCGGGCTGGCCTTGAGCTCACAATTCTCCTACCTCAGCCCCCAAGTGCAGTGTTTAAAGGCATGCACTACCACTCTCGAATTTATGACAAAGCCCAGGGCCTCTAAATTTACACAAATACACATTCCTACACCAAAAAAAAAAAAAAAAAAAAAAAAAAAGTTTGCTACAATTTCAAAATAAACACACACACACAACTGAGAGCTATCTGACAAATAATTTTAAATAATTAATTTTTATGTCACATGCACTCATGTTTTGCCTGCATGCATATCTGTGTGAAGATGTCATATCAGATCCCTGAAACTGGAGTTATAGACAGTTGTGAACTGCCATGTAGGTGCTGGGAATTGAACCTGGGTCCTCTAGGAAGAGCAGCCAGTGCTCTCAACCACTGAGCCATCTTTGCAGTCCCAGACAAGTATTTTATAAAGTAATTACCAGAAAACACAGAACACCTGGATTTCAGGACCCAAGTAATTTCCATTATTCAGCACCAAAATTCAAAAGGTTTTGGTTCCCCAGGCAACAGTGGCACACGCCTTTAATCCTAGGAGGCAGAGTCAGGCTGATCTCTGTGAGTTCAAGGCCAGCCTGGGCTACAGAGAGAGAGAGAGAGAGATCCAGAACTACATAGAAAACAACAACAAAACAAAACCACAACAAAAATATCCAAACCAACCAACCAAAAGATGCAAAAAGATTCTCCCCACCCAAGACAGGCACCAAAACTACACAGAGAAAAATCCTGTCTCGAAAAACAAAACAAAACAAAACAAAAAAGGTTTTGGTTCAGATTAATGACTATTCAAATTTGAACCTGTTTTCATTTTTCTTTCCAATCCTTCCACTGAATCTACCAATCAAATGAACTGCAGGCTCTGCCCTGCAGATACACTGTGTTGCTACCTGTGGAACACCAAGCAAGATCCCCATGAATTCAAAGTGCAATGTTGGCACATTTTTCTGTACTCAGTTAGAGGTTGGGTCTTTGGGAACGTCTCCTGATGGTAGAATGCCGTGCCAGGGATGAGCGGACACAGAAAAGGGAAGACAGACAAGCTTGCCTCAGAGCTCAACATGGTACAGCCCTTCTCATAGAACACTGACTGAGGAGGGCGGGCTCTTACAACGAGTGGAGAGCTCATTTCTCTGTTCTCTGGGATGGTGTGTGTGTGTGTGTGTGTATACACATTCATGTGTGCAGGTGATATGCACAAACATGTGGCTGCAGGTAGTCACGTGGCCAGAGGTTGACACTGGTTGTCTTCCTGAGTTACTTCTCCATGTTATTCTTTGAGGCAGGGTCTCTCACAGCACCTAGAGCTTGCTGATTCAGCTAGGATGGCTGGCCAGCGAGCTTCAGGGATTCACTTGAATTAGTCCGTGCCTGTGTGGGTGTTAGGCTCCCAACTCAGGCCATCACGCTTGCACAGCAAACATTTTATCAATTCCTGTAATCCCAGCACCAGCAAGGCAGATCCCTGAGGTTTGCCAGTCAGCCAGTCTCCCCATTCAGTGAATTCCAGGTTCAGCAAGAGACCCTGTCTCGAAACACAAGGTGGAAAGCAATAGAGGAACAGCCTCTGGACACACACACACACACACACAAAATGTGGGGATTCTGCAGCTCGAACTCTGGTCTCCAGATTTGGACAGTAAGTACCTTTATGCTTTGAGCCATGTTGCTGCCCCCCCTAAATGTTGTGGTTAGTAACAATTGAGCACTGGAGTACCAGCTTGCATGAAGGTGACTGTGATCTTCGGCCAAATGAATGTGCCTCATCTTCTCTAGGGAGTCAACTTCTAGTCCAAAAGGTCCTGGCACACTGCTGAGGTAAAGCCAGTGTCTGTCTTCTGCTGGTGCTGGGACTGGCTTTCTTTCCTGATTCATTCTCTCCCACAAGCTCATCTAGTCACATGAGGCCCAGGGAGGACCGTGAGTCTGGCTAGCTGACCAAGAAAAGACTCCCAGGTGTCAGGTGAACATTCACGGAGTGTCCATCCAAAGTCAGGGATTGTCTGAGACTCAAGGACTAAAAATCCACAACTCTTACTTTGACTTTAATTTTTTTTATCCTATGTACATGTGTGTCTCTCTGTGTGTATTCCAGGTGCCCTTGGAGGCCCGAAGGGGCAGAACTAGAGTTACAGGCATTTGTGAGCTTCCTGATGTGGGTGTTTGGAAGAAATCTTGAGTTCTCTGGAAGCATAGTAAGCACTTTTTAAAGCCCCAAGTAATTTTTCCAGCCCCTGCTTTTCTTAAAACACTTGTATTACATCTTACTTTTTCTTTTGTGTGCACGTATGTGTGTATGTGTGTGGGTGCACACATGCCGTGGAGAGCAGGGGACAAAGGGCAGCAATTCTCTTCTACTATGTGTGTCGCGGGGAGTCAAGCTCAGGTTGTTAGCTTTCCCACCAGGTGCCTTTAACCACTGAGCCATCTTGCTAGCCTCTGCTTTTACTCCAAATACACCAAAGGAGATACTAATAAAAACACTCTGCTGGGTGTGGTGGGTGCACACCTTCAATCTTAGCACTCGGGAGACAGAGGCATTCTGTACTGTCCCAGGACTGGTAAAACACCCAAGACTGCTCCTGCTGCTGCTGCTAGGTAAGTGAGACAACAGAGAAGGTGATCCCTGAACTGTAGACTCAACAGTAACAGCACGAAAACCTCACCTCAGTTTAATAAATCCACACATCATCTTATGGGGGTGTTTGTAGACGAAAGACATCTGCTTATACAAAGCAGGTCTAGAGCCCAGGATGCCGGGAAATTAGCAACCAGCAAATCCCCAAGCTGAGCTCCATTCACAGTCCTCACTCGTATTCCCTGGCACGCAGGGAAGGTGAAGGTTCCCAGGTGTGTGTCTGACATGCCTATGAGATTGAAGAGTCCTCAGGAAGGTTCGCTGCCCTCCCAGGCACGGCAGTGAAGCCTCTCAAAGGGGCAAACCCACCTTCGCCCGTGTCTCCCACATGAATCTAGGAAGCGCTCCTCTACCACCCCTGAAGACAACAGACGCTTTGGAAAACAAGTCAGTAAATGTCCTCCCTGACTAGAAAACAGCGAAGTGTTCCATGAATGAAATATGGAAGCACTAGAAACAGCAAGCAGACGGACCCTGAGATTAATCCAATCTGGTAGCTGCATCTGGTTCTTAGAATTAGTGACGACCCTTAATAGCTTCAAGCCACAACAAGAAAAGCAGAGGCCATGGGTTGGGAATTTAGCTCACTGGTAGAGTGCTCGCCTAGCTAAGCGGAAGGCCCTGGGTTCGGTCCTCAGCTCTGGGCAAAAAAAAATTAAAAAAAAGAAAAGAAAAGAAAAGAAAAGCAGAGGCCAAAAAGAGTAAGTCTCTGCAACACCAAAATCTTCATAAGGCACACTCAGCAGAAATCATTCCTATTCCACGGTAGAGGTATATGGCTTAACAAGAATGGAGTGCCAACGGCATCTTTTTTTCCTTAATTTTTCTTTTATTTTTATCCATGTGTCCAAATAGAAATAAAACAACTACAACTAAAATCCTGGCCTTTCCCGTTTTACTAGAAAAGCCTGCATTTCCCCTTTTTGCCACTAGATGGCATCTGTGTATGAGTAGGCAAGGAGTGTCACCCAACACATGGACAGGCCCATGAAAGAAGGTCCAAACAGAATTCAGCTACTGAGTAAGTTCCATTAAACTATAGCCAGGATTAACTCTCAAGCAATAAAAAGAAAAGCTGAGGGCTCAATGGTCATGAGTGCTCACTGCTCTTTCAGAGGCCCGGAGTTTTGTACCCAACACCCACATTGGCAGCCCACAATCACCTGTAACTTCAGCTCCAGGGGAGCAAATCCCATCTTTTTGTGAGGGGAAGGGGGTTTCTGCAGGCATCTCTGCATTCATGTACACACACACACACACACACACACACACACACACACACACACACACACGAGTCCAGTAGACTCTGGGATAAGACCATTTAAGTTTGTATTATGGTTCTTCCTCACCTGTAAGGTAGGGAGTAAGGGAGTTTATATTTGTAAAGTGTTCGGAAAAACACTTGGTACTTATGTTTACTACTAAACAACAAAATAACTTGTAGGGAAGAAAAACAGGCACTGGGCACTGGGGGATTCAGGTTTCAGGCTTGATGGCTGGCTCTGTGTCTGTGAACGTCACGGTTTCCTCATCAGAACTGTCTTCGAGGTTAGAAAGCTGACTAAGAGATCATCAGTCTCAAACTGGTTTAGATACTAGATATTAAGGGATTGTGAGGACAGTATAGCTAGGTATGCAAGCCAGGAGTAACTGTCGCAAAGTAACCTGTCAAAGCTCTAACAGTATTCACAAGTGGGAACAGCTAGCTCTAATTCAGTGTGACGCAGCATCAGAGAGGCAGCATTTGAGAAGCCAGGGGAAGGTGAGATGCAGGCCAGGAGATGAGCTCAGGCAAAAGGATCAGGGACTCGGGAGCCCAGGTCTGCAGCCGTGAAGTTTACATGAGAGGTGGTCACATGCAACAGTCAGGCTGGGAACCCACTTGGGAGAGTGGACAGCAGCCATGCTGGGCCCTGCAAACTGTATTCGAAATACTCATAAGGCGGTTGACTAAATGGGGTTGTTGAGAAGAGGCATTGGGAAGCAGCAAGAATGCTCCCCATGTCACCCTGGGGTGACCAACACAAGTGGAAGAGGACCCGTGTGGCAAAGGCCTGCTGACCTTCAACCTGTATGTTTTGGCCCATTTTATAAACCCAGTGGTGAATAGCTGTGCATGTCTGAAAAGTCGGACAGTGAAGTGATCGAGAGTATGCAAGTAAGTTAAACACAGGAGCCCCCTTCTCTCTTTCCTGATTTTAGATTAGGTTATCTCTGAAAAGGGTCATCTGCTCTGCATAAGTGATATTCTCTGGGACAATCCGATATGTACTAGAAAAGCAACACAAGTCGGAAACGGAAATAGTGCGAGTCTGCTTTCTGTTGAGTGATAAAACCCTGGTCGAAAGTAACCTGGGGAGGAAAGAGTTTACTTCAGCTAACAGTTTCTAGACCATCATGAAGGGAACTCGAGGCAGGAACTGACACAGAGACCACTGAGGGGTGCCTACAGGCTTGTTCCCAATGGCTTGCCTGGTTTGCTTCCTGTACTGCCCACAGTGGGCTCTGCCCTCCCGTATCAATCAGAGAGAGAGAGAGAGAGAGAGAGAGAGAGAGAGAGAGAGAGAGAGAGAGAGAGACCGACCCCCAGAGCTTTGCCTACAGGCCAATCTGGTGGGCATTATTTCAGATGAGGTTTTCTCTTCCCAGATGACTCTGGCTTGTGTCAAGTTAAAAAAACAAACAACTGGGTGGTGGTGCACACCTTTAATCCCAAGCAGAGGCAGGTGGGTCTCTGTGAGTATGAGGCCAGCCTGGTCTGCGGAGCAAGTTCCAGGACAGGATCCAAAGCTACACAGAGAAACACTGTCTTGAACCCCCCCCCCAAAAAAAAACCCCAAACAACAACAAACAAACAAAACCAAAAACAAACAAACAAACATCTGACTAGCACCAATAGTAAGGAACAAATTACTTTAAGGAGAAAACATTTGAGCCAGATGCATAAGCCTGTATTTCCAGCCCTGAGGCGGTCCAGCACTTAGGAGGTAGAGGCAGGAGGAGATGGTAGTTCCAGGCCCCTCTGGATACACAACTGATAGCTTGTCTCAAAAGTAAAACTAATAAACAGGTTGTGGGTTTTTGTTTTTGTTTTTGACAAGTCCAGTTCTCCAGCATTCTGATCATCGTTCTATTTTTACACTTTATTTAAACCTCTAACACACAAAATGTAAAAGACTCACTTAGTAGGGAATTTTCTACTTCTTCCAAACACCAGCAAGTGCTCCCTAGGGATGGACTGAGGCTGTACACTGAGGGGCACTGAGCTCAAACCGTATCAACAGAGCTGCCATCCGAACCCTTTGGCCCGAGTCCTGGAAACCCCACACCAGAAAACAATCATTTACAAAGCATAGGCTGTGGACCAAAGACACAGCTAAGGCAGGGTTATGAAGAGCAGCCTTTGTCTCCCCGAAGTTGCTGCTTGTTCATGAGGCCCCGGGATCCTCCAGAAGAGCCAGGCCAGAGCCAGAGGTCGGGGTTTAATAAAATTAGGAGAAAACCTGAGGTCAAAACCATGAGAAAACTTCACTGGAGCAGAGAAATCCACCCTTCCAGCCATTCCTCAAATCCAGCTCTAAAGTGCAGAGAGTTTTAATTGCCTATTTTTCTGTGGAAAACTCCCAGGTGGTGGGAAAAGTAATCCTCCGGCATCAAAGGAACAGGAAGTAATCCGCTAGACCTTATCCTCTGCCTCTTCTTCAGGGGACAAACCGGAGCACACTGGAGCGGCCTGATTAAACACCCTCAAGGAAACAGTGTGGAGTGTTGTTTGAAAAATCACTAAGGATTGCGGCAAGTTATTTAGTTCTAACTCTGTCATGGATTTTTCATTTCTGGTGGTGGAGGAGGGTACACAACGGACTTTAAAGTGAAAGTGTAAAACCCAATGTGAAGCCCCACAGCTTCAGAATGGTTGTTTTAATCATACAGAAGTTCACTGATATATATATATATATATATATATAGTTCTGGGGTCTGATTAACTTCAGTGTGTGACATTTTTAAATAGGGTTTTTAAAAAAAGTGTGTGTGTGTGTGTGTGTGTGTGTGTGTGTGTGTAAAGGTTCTTAAAAAGAAAATAAAGAGTGCTGTTTTAAGAATCACCACGTATTGCTTTACATTGTTTACACAAAGGGCTGCCAGAGAAAGCTTCGCTGATAACAAACACACTATGCCTCAATTAAGACAGCGTCAAAGCCTAAGCGAGTCAAGTCGGACTATGTTTTCAAAGGTAAAGGCACTCTCAGACTTTGCTGGCCTGAGGTCAGCGCATGTAAAGATACTAAAAGAGGACACGGGATGAAGTTAGGAAGGGCTCTGCAGGATGAAGCCCAGCACCCCACCGAATGTCCACTTTTCATTTCATCTTCTGTGCGGCCAGGTTTTGTGCAAGGCTGCTCGGGGCCCATTGTTCGCCAGCAACCCCGACCAGAGCTCTCCTTGGTCTGCCCAGCCAGGGTGACTGCAGTGCCCTGGAGCCTGGCCCTTCCAAACAATACCGCCCATATAATTATTCAGAGAGAAGACCGGTGGTAGGGGCTGCTGTGACACCTGGGTCGTGGCCTCTGACACAGAATCTGAGGCCAGCCAAGTCTGGTCCAGCAGGCAGAGAGACAGGAAAGCTGCTAAGGGGGATGGGTGGGAAAGGAGGGCCGAGCAGCGCTGGGCTTTAAGGCACTACCACACTTGAGCAGAGCACAGGAAGCCCAGCTTGTATTTCAACAGTGGGGTGGGCCTCCAGGTTCCCAAGTGGCTGCAGTTTCTCCACTGTGGAGACTTACTGGAGGAGTAGGTCTCTTGGTTTTTCGTTTGTTTGTTTGTTTGTTTGTTTTTAATACATTTTTAGGGGGCGTGCAATTATAATTGGGTTTCATTATTTTTACCCACACCTGTATCACCGTTCTAAGTTCCCATCTATATCACCACGTAGCAGGTCTTTTCAGGAACCATTCTTACATGATCAACACGTCTATTATCAGAATAGGGAAAAGAAAATTCAGAGCCTCAAATGTTTTACTCAAATGTGTTAGTGTGCTGAATTAAAGTCAGGTTTTCTGCTGAGAATGCCCATTTTTGCTTTAAGCTTAGATTAAAAATTCGTCCCCTTTTATTTACAAGTTGATTTTCTGCATGCCTGTTGATCACGAATGTTTTTCGCTCTGTTTGAGTTATAAACAAGCTTCACATTTACTCCAACGACTGTGCCAAAATGTTATAAAACTGTTCTGTGAGTATGTGAACTGCAAAGTTCCCCAAACAGCTTTCCCACAAGCCAAAGGGAGGGTATTTGTCTGAACCTGAACTGGCTGGAGCCCTTTTGTTTGGCTTCCTGAAGGGTCTTAAGACAAATAACACCTCTCCCTGCAGAGACAGCATCCCCTCTCTCCGACTGAATGGAGGATAATTGACGGGAAAGTCCTTTTTATGTGACATTTTAGAATCCATTTCCTATCAAAATAAGCACACACTACTGGCAATCTCTACCAGAAAAACCTCTCTATCACAGCTGGAACTGTTTGAGACCCAGACAGAGGCAAAAGGCTTTCCCAATTACTGCGTGCCCAATAGTTTGATCATGTTATTTCTTTTAGGATCATGCGTTTTTACTTTCATATATATCAGATGCCAAGATGTCTTCTTTTTTAAATAGTTATTTTTAGAAGATGTGGTTGAAGACGTGGTTTCCCCCACAGGACGATTAATCAAAGTTTAGGCAAAAAGCTCTCAATGTGAACACTACCGGAAGAGAACCTGAATTATTGGCACACTGAACAACTAATCTAAAAGTGACATAACCCCGCCCCCTCACCTCTACCCCTCCCCCCCCCCCTCCCGCTGCTACGGAAGGGGTCAAATCTTCCACTTTTGTCTAGGGAGACACCTTTCCCTGTGGGTCAGCATGGAAGAAAGGCAGCCCAGGGGTCCCATTTTTTAAGCTCAGACTCCCACCACACTATTGACAAAGAGAGAGGCTGATGACAAGTATTTCCTGTGGGTAAGGAGGGAAAAAAGAGGATTCCAAAAGAACAGCAGTTTAGGGGCTGGCGAGATGGCTCAGCAGCTAAGAGACACGTCTGTCTTTCCAGTGGACCTGGGTTTGATTCCCAGCACAAACATGGCAGCACAACTCTACTGTCTGGGGATCTGACACCCTCTTCTGACCTCTGGGTACCAGGCACACATATGGTCACAGATGTACATGCAGGCAAAACACTCGTACACAGAAGATAAAATGATAATTCAAAACCAGAACAGTTTAACTGTCCCCAAATTTAACAGTAGCACATGAACAGTATTAATAAGGCTGTGTTCACGTATAAGCACCCAAATAATTTAAGAGTAAAGTGGGCCAGATGTGGTGGGGCAGTCCTTCAATCCGAGCCCTCAGGCAGCAGAGAGAGGCAGAATCCCCGAGTTGGAGGTCAGCCTGCTTTACACAGTGAGTTCTAACTAAACAAGTCAGGACTGCACCGTGAGACCCTGCCTAAAAACAAACAGATGCAAGGAAAGTGAATGGACTGCTTATTATGAACAAAGTTCAATTCTAACAAAATAAAGAGCATTAGCGTATCTCGTAAGACAATTGGAGGCTACCCTAATTACAAGTGAGGTTTACTTTAAATTGCCACATAAGGAAATGAAGAAGGTCCTTTCTTCAGTCATGCTAGGATTTTCATCAAGAGCAGAGCTTGCCCAGAAGCCCCCAGAGGAAGCCTGTGAGCTGCACACACTACTGTACCTACCTCACATTGTTTAAGTAGCTCTTCTGTCTGCCCCACATACATCAGTGCCTTACAAACAATATTTTTATAGACTGGCAGAGGAAGCCCATTCATGACAGGCGAACTTCCCCTGAAGCCATGAAATAAATTTCCTCCCAGGACTAACACTTCTCCACCTCCCAGTCACAGACTCACCATGGCATTTTGACCCTTTTGTGAAGCAACGTGAAAGTATCATCCATCATTCTCTGAGCCACAGGGACTTGGGTGGAGGGGCACATTGCAAAAACATCTGTAGTTTGATAACCATCCCTCGAACATGCAACCCTTGGTGGTTCAAAGCATGCTTACAGGATGGGAGAGATGTAGGAAGACGGCCTGAAACGGCTCTTCAATTTCTTCCCAAGTGAGAAGCCCACTGTTGAAAGGGCAGCCTCATCAATCACAGTGTAAAGCCCTCACTGCTTATTTATGCCTCCTCAGAAGTTACAAGGCACACTGTTACAACTTACTTAAACACACTGAACACATCACTGGGAAATCTAGTTTAGTTTAATGTTAGCGCTTAATAGGAGAATCTTTGGATGCAAGCAAACATTTTAATTGGCTACTAAGTAGCAGATGCAAATTCTAATCAAATCATCAATCTTTTAAAAACCTAAGGACAACGAAGCCCTTTGGGATAGTGGAAGGTTTTCTCTCTGTGTGTATATGTGCATTTTAATTTTCAAATTAATTAATTTATTTTGTGAGTACAAGTATCAGGGTGAATATGCCTCAGTGTATGTGTGGAGATCAGAGGACACCTTTTAGGAATCATTTCTCTCCTTTGTACCACATGGGTCCCAGGGATCAAACTCAGATCATCTTCAGGCTTGGATGGCAAGAGCTTTTACTCACGAAGCCATCTCCCAGCCTCGGGTCACTTTTTATTTAAGATGAACATGCAGGGGCTAGAGAGATCCTTAGTGAGTAAGAGCACTTGTCTGAGGCCCTGGATTCAGACCTCACCTAAAAAGCATGGCCACGTGCTCCTGTGGGAAGTGGAGACAGCGGGACCATTGGCGTGCTGGTTCCAGGTTCAGTGAGAGATCCTGTCTCAAAGGAAAAAGGTGGAGAATGACGGAACCAGATACCCGACCTTCTCTGACATGTGTGGACACAAGCACATATACCCCCATGAATTACACTCACACTTATCACACATGCACACACATTCTCACTAGTGCACACGCCCAGTCACACACGTTAATTCTCACTGAGTCCCACTGAAGACCAGTGTGTAAAATGTACACAGACGGGACCGTGGGAACCAAGCGCTGAGCCAGACAAAGGAGTGATGGAGTCAAGTCACAGCGGAGTGAACCCACGGCCGAGTGAAAGAGGCAAAAGCCATGGCCACAGCCTCCCAGAGAGCCTCTCTTCACTCCTGGAAGTTCTCAGAGTCTAAATGCAATTTCGACAGCTGGGTCAGGTCAGACTGACTGGAAGCCCACAGGCCACAAGTTTTCTTCTTAGACAAAAGGTCACTTTCTGAAGAGGAGGGTCGTAACTATTCAAGAGAAGAAACCAAGCTAAAAGATAATCCCGTACTGGTGAAATTATTAAGGCCACTCCACGTAGTTAAAAGGGAGGTTTATTTTGTGGCATAACTTACAAATGAAGGGATAGGTAGATTGTAGGGTCTGGCAAAGGTATGGCGCAGTCCGGCGGTGTTCTCTGGAGAACTCTGCTCCGTCTACCTCCAGCGTCCCAGAACCAAGAGATGCCTCTCCTTTGGATCCTGGGTCTTCAGCGTCCTCTTTCAGCCCTGCCTTGTAGGCGTGACCATTACCGAAGCCTCAATGGAGGCTGGAACTTCCAGGCCAATGCTGGGATGGCTGGCTACCCACTACAATCGTCTGCCTATCCAGATGGGATGTGAATATCAAGAAAACAACTACCTGAGGGCTGGAGAGGTGGCTCAGCGGTTAAGAGCACTGGCAAAGGTCCTGGGTTTTGTGACCAGCATCCGTATGATGGCTCACAATCGTCCATAACTTCAGTCTTGAGGGATCTGATGCCTTCTTCTGGCCTCTGTGGGCATCAGGCACACACATGCTGCACATACATACATACACACATGCAGGCAAAACATCACACACATAAGACACTCTTTAAAAAAGAAACAATGATTTTGAACCTTACATCTGTGATTATCTCGAAGTCACCCAAAATGTTGCATCCAGATGAATAACCCTAGAGAGCATGGGAGTCTCCGTTCTCACCAGTGTCCACCATTATCAGGTGTCAGGTAGGGATTTAACAGATGTGATAGGATCTCCAACGATTTCATGGACAGTAAAATTTTTCTAGGATACTGTATTTTAATAATTTAATTAATCTGTCCTGGCCTTTTCCTAATAATTAAAATACCCTCGCGTCTCCTAGCTAACAACGCTTGTAGCTACAGAAAAGCTCTGAAACTGAGTTTCTGACAACTGTACAGAACTTTCAGGAGCCATATAACAGCCAAAGCTGGGTTTCAGTAACTTTACAACCTTTGTTTATCTTTGCAACAATTCACTCAGCTAGTATATTCAACTGAGAGGTAAGTTATAGGCTAGTGAGATGCCTCAGTGGGTAAAGACACTTGTCATCAAGGCTAATGACCTCAGTTTGACCATTGGGACCCACTTGGTAGAAAAGGAGAACCAACCCATTCAAGTTGTCTACACACACACACACACACACACACACACACACACACACACAGTAGCACATCTCCCCCACCCCAATACACTCTCACACGTATATACACACAAATAAATTTCATAAATATGAAATGTGACACAGATGTGACTGACAGATTTGTTTTCACGTTTATTTATATGTACAAGTGTGTCTGTGTGTGTTCTTGCACGTGGGTGCCCTGGAGGTCAGAATGGGGGCACTGAACCCTTGGATCTGGAGTTGCAGGAGGATGTGAGGGGCCGGATATGAGTGCTGGGAACTGGACCCAGCCTCTAGAAGACTAGAAAGCATTCTTAACCACTCAACCATCTTCTCTGGCCCCAATATTTATAATTTTAAAACCTGAAACGTGTTCACCGTTATTTTCTTTTAATTTTTGTGTGTGTGCTTGTGTGTTTATGTGCACCACATGTGGAGACAAGTGGCGGGCATCAGATCCCCTGGAACGGAAGTTACAGCTGCGAACAGCCACGTGGGTGCTGGGAACAGAACCTGGGCCTCAACAAGAGCAAGTGCTCTCCACTTCTGGGCCATCTCTCCATCTGTTAAATCCAGATTTTTGTGGGCCTGGGAGGAGAGCTCAGTGGAGGATGCTTGCCCAGCAGACACAAGGGCCTGAGTGTGTCCCCAGGACCCCCCACTTCCCTACAAATTTAGTATTTTCTCCTTGTGATCAAATGTAGGTTTATTATATAATTTTTTATAAAATTCATATAAACAAAGAAAAAAATGACTTTGATACCAGCATCTAAAGCTAAAGCACTGTTAATTAATTCCATTTACTATTTATTCTTTCCTATGAGAAAAATTGAATGGTTCGATGCAGAGACAGGAAATACAATATGATAAAAGGTGAATGGGTGTGTTGAGGATGAGGAAGTGTGAGCACTCAGACACTTAGGGTAAAGGTGAGAGTAGACAGGGAACACACAGCCTTTTCAGGGACCAGTTGGGTAACCCAGAAAAGGGACGGCGTATGGTATGATGTGCTCACTTTTACCCAGGCCTTGCATCAGTGGGGACCATTACTGGAAAGTGGAACCGTGGGCAAGAACGTCCACCGTGTTGCTCAGGGGTGTTTATAATGGTGCAAAGCTGAAGGAAACCCAAAAAAAAACCATGGTCAGGCTAGTGATGTGGCTCAGTGGGTAAAGGGGCTGCTGCCAAGCCGGGCCACCTAAATTTCATCCCTGGGATCCACTTGGCAGAAGAGAGCCGACTCTCTCGGGTGGTCATCCGATCGTGGCACATACACACATGCAGATAAACGGATGTAATAAAAACAAAATTAAAAGGTAAACTGTAGTATATCAGACAGTTTGAGACAGACAGTATGGACACTGAGAGGAATGCTTTAGAAAAATATTTAATGGGTGTGTGTGGGTGTGTGTGTGTGTGTGTGTGTGTGTGTGTGTGTGTGAGTGTGTGTGTGTGTGAAGAGATGGCTCAGCAGGTAAGAGTACTGGCCATTCTTCCAGAGGACCTGGGTTCAGTTCCCGACACCCACAGGGTAACTCAGAACTGCCTGCAAGTCCAGTTCCTGGGGATCCGACTCCCTCTTCTGGCGTCTGTGGGCAGTGAGTGCGTGTAGTATACAAACATACCTGTCGGCAAAACACCCATACCCATAAAAATTTTTCTTGACATTTAATTTATTTATTTTACATCCCAACCACAGCATCCCCTTCCTCCTCTCCACTCCCTCTCCCACCTCCCTTACACATAAAAATTTAAACTCTTTAAAAATAAAACAAAACAGTAACATTAAATGGCCTGCTAGTTCACAGTATTTGGTGAGTAAAAAAAGCAGATTATAAAATGTAATTTTTAAAAACCTAAATATAGTGCATGCATGCACACACACACACACACACACACACACACACACACACACACACACACTGACACAGGGTGAGGATGGCAGCGTGATATATAAATGTGAAATAATGATTATGGTAAGACAGATTTACACACTCTCCCTAGGAAGCTGTACAACCCATGATAAGTGGGTGAGATACGCTGCCTATATTTTGCACAGCTTCAAACGGTATCGCCATCCAAGACCACCAAGTTCAGCCAAGGGACCTCCCCACCTCCACGGCCCAGGAACCAACTACTATGGCTAATTCAAGAGGCAAGCACCTATGTGCCCTCTGCCTTTGCAAAGTCTTGGAGGACACTAAGCCTCTCAATTGAAATTGAAAAACACATTTCAGCCAGTCACAGCGGAAGGACAGTGAAGAAGTCTTCTGAATGTTACAGGTACATACTCAAGTCAACGGATGGGTTGAGCTGCCCAGGCAAGGCGGCACAGGCCAGTGATCCCAGCACTCAGGAGGCTGAGGCAGGAGGATGGGAAGGTTGAGTTCAGCCTGGGCTACACAGTGAGACCCCATCTCAAACCTGCCTTTTCTCCACCCCCAAATCTCACACTTTTTAGACTTCACCAGGGTTAGCCTGTGTCCATGACTGCTGTGACCGTGGCCTGCATCTGACCTTATTTAATTCCTCCACTGTTCCCTCAGGGTCCTTCACCTAGTTAACTACTGCAGATCCTTCAGGTCAGCTCAGTGTCACCCTCTCAGAGAAAAGCACCCCACCCCACCCTCAGATTGTCCACTGCCCATTATTATACAACCCCTTGTCTCTTTACAGCCTTCCCACACAATACTCACTACAGTTTGTAATTATAATTTATGGGGCAACGTGATGAATGTCCTTGTCTTTCTCTAGACTATAAAGCTAGAGTATGGTCTAGCTATGCCTGAAATATTAGATGCAGAATTTTAGAATAGTAGTCTCCAATTTTTAAAATCTTGCTTCCCACTAATAATTTTATTTGAATGTGTGTGTGTGTGTGTCTGTGTTACACGTGTGCACATGCAGGTATGTGTGCATATATGTGTATGCATGATCACTGGTCCTCAGGTGTCGCTCACCTCGGGTTTCTCGTTGGCCTCAGGCTCACATACCAGACTAAACTAGAGGATCCTCAAGCCTCAGAGGTCCTTACACCTCGGCCTCCCAGCATGGGGATACAAGTGTACACCAGCACACGCAGGCTCTTCATGTTTATACAGCAAGCTCTGTACAAATGACGGATCTTCCCAGTGGCAATTATTTTACTTTTAATTTTTCCAACATTTTTTCTTCTGTAGTACTGAGGCGAGAAGCAGACCCTTGCACTAAGTGTCCTACCGCTTGGTTGCACTCCAGCCCCAGCAATCTTGTTACTACCATTTGTGCTTATTAGATAGGCCTTCATTTACTTACATGTGTGATACACGGTTTATTTCATCAAAAACAAACACTCATAACTGTCTTTAAAAGCTAAGCCAAACAGGCTTGCCACTAAGGACCTCACAGCATCCCCCTCACTCACAGTGTCCTCCCTCACTCACAGCATCCCCTCACTCACAGCGTCCCCCTCACTCACAGTGTAGCCCTCACTCACAGCATCCCCTCACTCACAGTGTCCCCCCTCACTCAGTGTCCCCCCTCACTCACAGTGTCCCCCTCACTCACAGTGTCCCCCCTCACTCAGTGTCCCCCCTCACTCACAGTGTCCTCCCTCACTCACAGCATCCCCTCACTCACAGCGTCCCCCTCACTCACAGTGTAGCCCTCACTCACAGCATCCCCTCACTCACAGTGTCCCCCCTCACTCAGTGTCCCCCCTCACTCACAGTGTCCCCCTCACTCACAGCGTCCCCTCACAGCATCCCCTCACTCACAGCATACCCCTCACTCACAGTGTCCCCTCACTCACAGCATCCCCCTCACTCACAGTGTCCCCTCATTCACAGTGTCCCCTCACTCACAGCATCCCCCCTCACTCACAGTATCCCCTCACTCACAGTGTCCCCCTCACTCACAGTGTCCCCCCTCACTCACAGTGTCCCCCCTCACTCACAGTATCCCCTCACTCACAGTGTCCCCCCTCACTCACAGTATCCCCTCACTCACAGCGTCCTCCCTCACTCACAGTATCCCCTCACTCACAGTGTCCCCCTCACTCAGTGTCCCCCTCACTCACAGCATCCCCTCACTCACAGCATCCCCACACTCACAGTGTCCCCCCTCACTCACAGCATCCCCCTCACTCACAGTATCCCCCCTCACTCACAGCATCCCCCTCACTCACAGTGTCCTCCTCACTCACAGCGTCCCCCCTCACTCACAGTGTCCCCTCACTCAGTGTCCCCCCTCACTCACAGCGTCCCCCCTCACTCACAGCGTCCCCCCTCACTCACAGCGTCCCCCCTCACTCACAGTGTCCCCTCACTCACAGCATCCCCCTCACTCACAGCGTCCCCTCACTCACAGCGTCCCCTCACTCACAGTGTCCCCTCACTCATAGTGTCCCCTCACTCACAGCGTCCCCCTCACTCAGTGTCCCCCCTCACTCAGTGTCCCCCTCACTCACAGTGTCCCCTCACTCACAGTGTCCCCCCTCACTCAGTGTCCCCCCTCACAGTGTCCCCTCACTCACAGCGTCCCCTCACTCACAGCGTCCCCCTCACTCACAGTGTCCCCCTCACTCACAGTGTCCCCCCTCACTCACAGCGTCCCCCTCACTCACAGCGTCCCCTCACTCACAGCGTCCCCCTCACTCACAGTGTCCCCCCTCACTCACAGCGTCCCCCTCACTCACAGTGTCCCCCTCACTCACAGTGTCCCCCCTCACTCACAGCGTCCCCCTCACTCACAGTGTAGCCTCTCACTTACAAAAAGGATAATAAGAACAGAGCTTACAATTCATTTGCAGTGAATTTTTAAAAAACAAAGTTCAAAATAAAATCCACAAGGGTCATTACTACTGTACGGCAAACGTTCCCCCATCTGCCCAGAAGTTTCTTTCATGTGTTAATGGTGGCATTAAAAATTCTTTCCCCCTTCTTTAACTTCGCTCTTTAAGGACCTCACACATCTAAGAATTCCTTACATTCACCAGAACCTTCCAGAGTGGTCTGAGGGTCAACACTGGGACAGCAATGATTTAATTCCCTACAAGGCCTCTTCCTTCTTTAAGAGACGGCAAGCATGCACCGTGATTACAGACTTAAAAAAATGGGAGACTGCAAAGTTTAGCAAGGACCTCCATTCCCAAAAATAATGGCTGACAATTGTGGCCCATGAAACAGTGAGGAAGCCTTAGTACCCCAACCAGCAGCTGGGGGGGGCTTGCATGTGGGTACACAGACGGGGAGCGGGAAGTAAAACTGTAAGTTCAGTTTAATGCGCTTCCAAACACAGATACGGTAGACAACAGGGGGTAACTGAGAAGAGAGAGAAAGAAATCCAAGAGGCTATGAAGCGATCAATTAAAGAATTATTACACTATCTAGTATCATTGGAGGGAAAACAGGGCACTTTTTAAAAGTATGTTGAAGTGTCCCATGCAATGACGCTTAAAATTTCCCCAGAGGCAAACGGGAAATGGTGTGTTTTGTTTTCTTATGCGATTCCCAGGCTCCTTTATCTTTCTTCAATTATGGCCATTTTCCGAAAATGTTTCCTGTTGCTTTGCTTTTTCTTAAACGAATAAGCAAAGAAACCAAAACCCAAGTGAACTAAGACTCTGTTTCAGAGGCAGGTTTTTGCCGAGCACAGGCAAGGCCCTGGCTTGATCGGGTACCCCGAAACTAAAGCTGAAGCAGACAGTGAAACTATCCAGGTATTTCTCACAGGAATTTAACTTGCTAGAGTTGGCAAGGTGAGGGGACATGTTGGGGGCCAGGCAGCAGGTGGCATAACCATGTCCTCCCTCCCCCAGCCCCCCATGATATCAGACCCTAGAGTTAACTGCACATCACAATCACAATTGGTATTCCACTCCACATACTGGATGACGGAAAACCAAACCAAACATCCCAGCTATTTAAAAGGGCACTTCCTCACCCAGCTTATGTTCTCCGCAGGGGCCTGGTTTCATTCAGGACTCCTTTCAGGCCAGTGTGTGAAGTGACTACTGTAAATCTTTGCCCAGCACCAAAGGTCAAAGGGCTCCCTGCAGTTACCTGTGCTGTGGGCTGTTAAGGGCACACTGGCTTCTCCATTCCTCCTCTTCCTTTTTTCCTAAGCGTGAATCAAGCTCGTGAATCACACCGAGCTAATTTAGATCCTTAAAAAAAAAAGCTTCCAGCCTAGGGACAGACCGCTTCCCGGAGAAAAACGGACAAACATCAACTCCTCGGTCCTCCACAAAGAGACCAGATGCAGCTGAGCCCCTCTCCCACCACACAGCTGCTAAAACAGTAAAACTTCAAAACCACAAAAGGGAAGGCCACTTAGGCAAATGCCCCAATTCTGTCCTAGGGAGGGAGGAAACTTTTGCTTTACTGTTTTTTGGTTTTTTGTTTTAAGTGGCTAGGACACTAGGACACCGGCTTCTGCTTACACACTGAAGCTCATTTAATTAACCGGACAGATGTTTTTCGGGGAGCACTGCCCATACTCCAGATTTTCAAAGGGAGGGGACTGCTCAGGCAGGCTGGGGGTCTGGGGGGACCAGCAAATTCTTCTCCGAGGTTTTGTTGTGTTTGACATGGAAACATTAACTTTATTTTTAAAAGCTGGCGATGGCTTTAGGAATGTGGGAGCGCACTGTTTCTTTTTCCTCTCCAGGATATTTTTTTAATGAAATAGAGCCATGCAAGGCTCCCCACTGCCTTGAGCTCAGTCTCATACCAGGAGGCACAGCAGAAGGGAGGGACACTTCCAGGTGGGGTGCTGTGGTGGCCTTCCCATCCCCGGCATGTAAGAGGAAGGCAGAGCCTGCGCTCAGTCCTGCATCACAGGAGCACTTTCAAATGAGGACTCTCAGCCATCATTGCCACTAGCTAGGAAGTCTGATTTCAGTCTCTACATTTCTGCCACAATAGGGCTGAGTCCAACCCTTTATTTCCTTTTTCTGTCCCATAAAATGGATGTTTTTTTCAATTCTTTGAAAATGTTCACAAATATATACAATAGATCTCTATCACATCCACCCTTCACTCTTATCTCCACCCCACTCCGGACCCTCTCCCTCCTTCCAATTTTTTTGTCCTCCATATGTACATATGTGTGTGTATATATACGTATGTAAGCATGCATGCATTTTTAACTCACTTGAGTCCAACACTTGCTGCCCCTAGGTTTTTAGGCTGGGTGTAGGCTGGGTGATCCATGGGGACTTGGAGAATCTACCAGTGGTCATAACCTCAAAGTAAAGTGCTTCTCCCTCCCCTACAGTCACAAATGGCCACCCTGTACTTCCTAAGTAAAGGCCCTGTATCTTTAGTGGCAACAGATAGAGACCCAGTGTATAGGATTGCGTCATACTGCCGCCTTATCAATTCAGAAAGAATTTCCATCTGCGGAGGTCTTAGGGATCCCCCCCCACACACACCCACTCCACTGGACTCCACTGGAAGGTGTAACTCAGAAAATGACATCTGAAGTTCCACCTGTCTATCACAGGAGGGAGAACGTCAGTGAGGTTTGTCTGAGTGCCCGCCCACCCCACCCCACCCCACCCCATGGTAACATCTGATGGGTTTTTTAAACAAGCCCACTGATGGGTCTCTTCTACTCAAGCCTTTGGGTTTTTTTTTTTTCTTCTCAAGACAGCCCAGCCAGAAATACTGGGTCCCAGGTGTGGTGGCGCACGCCTTTAATGCCATCCCTCGGGAGGCAGAGGCAGGTGGATTTCTGAGTTCGCGGCCAGCCTGGTCTACAGAGCGAGTTCCAGGACAGTCAGGGCTGCACTGAGAAACAGTGTAAGCCAGAATAAATCCTTCCCCCTTAAACATCTTCTTTTCAAGTATTTGTCAGAGCCATGAGAAAAATAACTACTCTCCACAGAACACTAACCTCCTAGGGACACTTCCACTGAGGAGTCACGATTAAAACCAAACTTGGTATTTCCTTCTCCGGAACCTGCTCAACTTCGATTACTATACCAAGATGCTGACCGATCTTTCACTGCAGTGACCCTCCTCTTGCTCACCCTATAGCCACACCATTATCAGTCATCTCTCTAGAACAAGCCATTAGTTTCCCATTTGAAGACCTCGGCAGTGGGACGGTGATGCTTGAGGGCACACGGTCCTTACCACGAGGGTTGGAGCAGATTCTAGAGCCTTTATCCTCTGCCCTTGGTTCTCACACAACCACGCTGAAGCCACAGCGTATCAAAGAGGCTGCCTGTTGGATCTTCTCGGTGTTGTGCATTTTAAGCTGCTCTGAAGGGAACGAAGTTCTTCCGCACCACCAGGCCAAAGAGTCTTCACTACGTGGTAAAAATCAGTCATTTATTCTCTGAGCTTCTAGAACAACTTGGCCTATGTGGCAATTTTATCTCTTAGAAGCACAGCTTCCAAGAAATACTGCTAAGTCCTCAACGGAAACTTCCTGGGAGTTGGCGAGCCAGCTTGGGTCCGTAATTTGTCTGCCAACAAACACAGTGCCCGGTACACAGTATGTATGTTCAATAAATATGCATGACTGAAAGTCAGGGGAAAAAAATTAAACAACTGCAAATAAATTAAAGTTAAAATACATGATTTGGGATGATTAAAAAAAAACTTGACTAGAATTTTATAAAACAAAATATGGCAAATTTACATAGAAAAACAATCATAAATACACCTAAGTACTCAGGAAAAATAACACCTTTTGCACCCATCTTAAGATTAGAAATTTTGCCGTTCTGGAATCTACAGAGCTGGCTCAGGGGTCGAGTGTGCTGGTCTTGCAGAGAACTGGAGTTTGGCTCTTGACACTCTCCTCAGGAAGCTCCTAACTGCCTGTAGCAACTCCAGGTCTAGGGGATCTGATGCCCTCTTCTGGCCTCTTCGGGCAACAGTACTCACACAGGCACATCCCTACACACACATACACATACTGTTTTTTTAAAATCCTTTAAAAATAAAAGAAAATGTGATTTTCTAGTGGTTTTTGTTTCCCAGGCAGCGTCTTCACAGAGTCCAGCAAAGAGCCACAGGGACCGTGTGGGGACAGTTCTGACTCCCGGGCTCACTGTCAGAGGCCACTGAAGTTCATTATCAGAGATTTCTAGATTTAGGTCATTTTCTGATTTGTAAGACGAAGCGTCTGCGAGGTAATTCTAGCAGTGGCCAGTGAGAACCGAGAACCACTGGCCCTTGCAGTGCAGACCTCTTGAGTTCCACTGAACACTGCGCCCACTGTATTCCACAGAGCTATGGACGACTTTGAAAACAGGCTGTAGTGCCATGAGCCCGTCACATGGCTGAGTGGGCTGACAAATATTCTCTTTTTGAAGGACCACTAGAGGCTCCCTGGTTCACCTAGGGAGTTTAAAACACATCATTTACGTCATGAATGAATTAAGTCTGTGGCTATTTGTTTCCTTGTTCATCCTAGAACACAAAATCAAATTAATTTGACAGTGTCATACTTCCTAATAGGAGTCACACCTAGTCTAGAGTAATTCATCCTTCCCAGGGGACAGAATGCGCTTTTAGACTCGGCATTGGGACCCTCCTGGGAGCTAACTCAAGCAAAGGGAATACTAAATTAAAATGCCTGGACAGTCCCAGACTTGGCTGTAAAGCTGGTTAACCAAAGTGTCAATGCTCTTATACATGAAAAGTGTACAATACTCTTATACAAAAAGTCACAGGTATGGAGGAGCCCGAAGTTCAGTATTTCAGTGCACTTCCAGGTATACTGCTGGTCTTGGGATGGAATTTTGAAAAGAAACTATATAAAATCTACACTTGAAGCCTGGTGGTGGTGGCGCACACCTTTAATCCCAGCACTTGGGAGGCAGAAGCAGGCGGATCTCTGTGAGTTCGAGGCCATCCTGGTCTACAGAGTGAGGTCCAGGACAGCCAAGACTACACACAAAGAAACGCTATCTCGAAAAACAACAACAACAAAAAGGTGTGCACTGGAAACTGACAAAGTGTGCCTGTGACCCAGCCTATGACATCAGGTGGCCCAGTCTTCCGGCATTGTGTTGTTTTCCTTTACAAATAGTCAGGTTTCCTTCATAGCTATGCTGGCCTGTGAGTCACGGGTTGGACGTATCTAGATACAATAGGTTGGAAAATAGAATACTATTTGGGGCTGGGTATGGGAGTGCACACCTATACCCTTATCATTTGGGAGACTAAGGCAAAAAGACCACAAGTTCAAGTCCAGCCTGGGCTACAAAGTAAGAGATTAAAAAAGGGGGGTGGGTGGACTAGGGATCTGGGGGTGTAGCTCAGTGGCAGAGCACTTACTTACCTAGCATCTGCAAAACCCAGACTCATTTCTTATGGAAAAAAGAAAAGAAAAACCCACTCAAAACAAACCAAAAACCTACTATTTTGTGGCATGTCAAAATTCCATTAAATTCCTTTCTCAGTGTCCACAAATAAAGTGGTATTGGAAGACAATCACAAACAGATTCATGGGGTTTGGTTTCTTGGTTTTGTTTTCTGAGACAGTGTCTCTCTCTGTGTCCCCATCCAGCCTCCTGAGGGCTGGGAAGGCAGATCTGTGTTTCCTAAGGCAGCCTCAGTGTGGCAGCAGCAAGCTGAATTCCTGTGGAGGCATTGTGTAGCCAGCTCAGGGCTTTAGACTGCCCTAAAGAGCACAGACTGCTCTCCCAGAGGATCTTGAGCTCAGGTCTCAGCACCCAGGCTGGACGGCTCAGAACCACCTATACCTCTTCCAGGGAATCTAACGCCTCCGGCTTCTACAGACATTTACTTGCACTCACCTGGACATATCTTCTCACCTCCTACATACATGTAATGAAAATAAAATCTTTAAAAAAAATTGAAAAACCTAGGTGGCTTACACAGTGGGGGTCTCATTCAGTAGCCCAGACTGGCCTCAAATTCTCTGCCAACCCTGCCTTAGAGGGCTGGGATTGCAGGCGAGAGTCAGCACTGTCAGAAAGATCTGGGTGTTTTTTTTTTCATCTGTTTGTCTGTTTGTTTTCTTTTTCTGTAGTCGGATTTTTCTTTGGGCCAAAAGCTCACAACAATGACACAGAGACTTATTAATTACGAACGCTTGGTCTTAGCTTAGCTTGTTTTTAACTAACTCTTATAACGTGAACTAACTCATTTCTATTAATCTATGTTCTGCCACGTACCACCCATCCTGCTTCCTCCATGTCTCCTCAGGTCCCTGTCAAGCACAGAGATTCCTCCTCCTCCTTTCTCTCTCTGCCTCAAAGTCCTGCCTATCTCTCCTGTCTAGCTATTGGTCATTCAGCTTTTCATTACATCAATCATAGCTTTTTATTACACCTTCAAAAAGTGTACAAATATCCCACAACATTTTACTTATTTTTATTTTATGTGTATGGGTGTTTTGTCTGCCTGACATGCATGTCTGATGTCCAAGGAGTCCAGAAGAGAGTATCAGATCACCTGGAATTCAGAGTTACAGTTCTGAGTTGCTTTAAGGGTGCTAGCAACTAAAACCAGGTCTTCTGGAAGAGCATCCAGTGCTCTTAACCTCTGAGCTATCTCTCCAGCACCAAGACCATTTTGTAATGTGATCCTGGCCAAGCATAACACTGCTGTTTGAATGTCAAGTCTATTTAATTGTAATCCTTAAGACAAAAGTCAACTGTGGAGCCTGTCTATAACCAGGAAAGGAAAAATTCTTACATAGCCGCAAGAAACGTAAGTCAAAGTGTAACTCTGCTCACTGATAGAAACCAAGGCACTGTGAGATATCTTCAATTTAGGGGAGAGGGGCAGAAAAGGGAGAAGGGGAAAGTGCCAGCCTGTCTGACCTCCCCTACCCCAATTCCTTCTCTTTCCAGAACTTCACGAGATTAAACCACCTTAGGCTCTGGTGGCCCCTATCTGGGCGGTTTATTTCATGATTGACTCTTTCTTTCTAGATACTTAACTAGACTTCCTATTTCTAATTATTTTGTGATACATGCCTTCCCTTCTTCCCTTGGGAAAATAAAAAGCAGATTAGGGCCCCATCCTCATGACCTCACTTAACCCTCATCCTACTCACACAGGTCCCATTTCTAAACACCAAACACCAGGGCTTCAACACAGGGCTTTTGTGAAGACCAAAGAATTCAGGCCACAACACACACAAAAGCTAGAGGATTTACTCTCCAGCTCATCAGGAGACAATTTTGCTGACCCCTGGCTTGAATTCTCTATTCTCAAAAGTAGGAAGAAATGCAAAACCTTTAGGCTGCATCTAAACTCACTGAAAAAAATCTGTGGCTTAACAAGATCTATGGTTAATTTACACACACACACACACACACACACACGCACACGCACACGCACACGCACACGCACACGCACACGCGAGGGGGAAGCAGGAAGATCAGGAGTTTAAGACTAACCTTGAGCAAATTCCAGATCAACTGTCTCAAAAACCCAAATGTACATCATCACCACCACCAACAAAACACAGGAAAAACTTTTTTTGAATACCAGCTCCACCCTGGGAGATCAATTTTTCCCAAGGCTGGGATCCAATCCCAGGCTTCATCTGTGCTCTACAAATACTCTGCCACTAAACTCCATTCTCAGATCTGGGGAGGCATTTTACAAACAGGAACAGCTGGCATCTCCTGTGGGCTTCGCATGCTGTTTGCAGGGTGCTGTACCAACCTCCATCTGCATCATTTCACTCCATCCTCCTAACATTTGAAAACAGATGTTATTAGTACCATCTCCATCTAAAAGATTAAGCAAAGAGCCAGGATTTGCCATCGAGCTTCAGGATTTGAAGTCAATCCTAGGCAAGAGAGATGATGCTTCCTTAGCTGGTATTTTTGTCTGATCTGTCAGGATACTGGAAATGATGGCTTGTGAGGGAGTGGTGGTGGGCACCTGTGGATTCCCAAGATAACCCACAGGAAGACCTGACATCGGGCGGGATTCTTTCCAAATTGAAAGAATAAATCTGAGGATATGCCTCTAGCTACAACTGGCTTGTGGAAACAATCCCTCTTCAGTCAGACACACTAATGTCAGAATTTTGTTTTGTTTTGTTTGTTTGAGACAGGGTTTGTGTGTGTCACTGCCCTGGCTGTCCTGGAACTCGCTCTATAGACCAGGCTGGTCTCAAACTCACAGAGATCCTCCTGCCTCTGCTTCCCGAGTGCTGGGATTTAAGGGATTTAAGGCGTGAGCCACCACCACCTGTCCACTAATGTCAGGATTTAAAGCGCTTTTTTTTTTGGTGGTGGTGGTGGGTGTTGCTGAGATGGCTCAGCAGATAAAGGCACTTCCTGCCAAGACTGACAAGCTAAGTTTGATCCCCAGAACCCACCCACATGGTGCAAGACAAGAACTGACTTTGTCCTCTGGTCTCCATAGGCACACTGTGACATGTGTATATACTCACATACACATTCAAAATAAAAACAAATAAACGTAAAATTCATTTTTTAAAAAAGAAATAATTAAGAGGAATTTTTTTCAATCTACTATGGGGCAACATAGATGTTTTATTATTTTTCTTTATTGTGTGATAAGTATTGCAAACATTTATCTTGTAACTCAGATCAACACTCAAAGAGGCAAGGGAAAAAGTATGAGCAAATCCTGAAGGGCCCTCAACACAACACTCACAACAGGTCCCACAAACGACTAAGTCACAAGCTGATGCTTTTTCTCCCCACAAAGCAAGCCAGATCCCAGGAAACTGCATTTTAAAGTCAAACATGAGCAAACTAGAATCAATTAATTATTTCTTCTGCTCTATAGAAATTCATATCACACTTTACTACTAAATGCTGGGATTGGACCCCAGGCCTTGTACATATAAAGCTATTACACATTATATTAAACTATTATATATTATAGCCTATTATACATTATATGTTTTATATATTATGTGTACTATTACACACACACACACACACACACACATACACACTACCACATATTTTACTATTAAAGACATGAGAATTTCTTCAACCCACAGACAAAGTACTCCACATCTTAAGGAACTGAGTTTTGAGGTATATATTAGAGTAAAATGATCTAAATTCCTCCCAGAAGGAAGTAACTTTAACACCAATTAAATTTACTTAACCGGGCATATGCAGGAACATTGGGCAAGCCAGCCAATTAAATATCATTTGGCTTCATCCTTCCTGCTTTAAGTGGAAATCAGACCCCTCAAATCTTTTTGGCGTCTTTTTTTTTTTATTTTAAACACTTAAATTAACTTAAAGATATAAATTAATTTGCTTTTCTGTCTTTTAGAACAAAGAATTGTGCATATTTCTAGGGAGATCAAGTCCCAATAACATACTTTTTAAATTGAAAACTTAATTACCGGGAATGAAAGCAGCGACTGTATGGGGGAGGTGCTTCTAAAGGCATCAGAGGGGGTTAGTGTGAAAATGAAATTTGGAGAAAGCAGTTCATTATATAAAACTGACACTCGATCAGCCAGCAGAGGCGTGTGAATTCATTTCCAAGCCCACTTAGCAAAGCTGGCTCCACTCCGAGCACCTTCTCAAGCAAAGGCTCTGTGAAAGCCTGCATTCACCAGGCCAGGCACAAACAGGGTTCCCTTAACCTACTGCCCTCTGGACACATCACTCTCTGTTAAACAGGCAGCCACTGCCAGATGCTCTGGTTAAAAATGGTCCCAGATGGTCAGCTGTCCCCTTCACAGAACACCCTGCCCTTCCCACAGCTTAACATTTGCCTGCCGAAAGCCTGGCCAGGCCCTGGTGGGAACGTAATAAAAACGATGAGAATCAGGGGTCTCAGGTTAGAAGGCACCTTGAAGACAGTCTGCTCAACAGCTGAACAGTACTTGAACCCACACAAATGCCTCCCAGACAGCCACTCAGGTGGCCACTAGCAGATGCAGAGGTCCTGAACCTGCTGCCTAGCGAGGAAGCACCTACCGCCACAGAGGCCTTGTTACCTTGAACTCAAGCAATCAGACTAATTCCACAGTCAGGAAACTCGGGGCTACTTACACTGATAGGGCATGCCCACCACCCCAAAATCATGTTCTAGTTGATGCATTTCAAGTGATTTGACGGGCCTGGAGAGATGGTCAGTGACATGCTTGCCTCCCAAGCATGACGACCTCTGTTTAGATCCAGTAGCACATGCATAAAAATACAACCTATGTAATCCCAGTACTGGGAAGGCAGAGGCAGGGCGTCCTGTCCCTGGTGCTTGATGGTTAGTTTATGTAGCCCATGGGTGAGCTCCAAGTTCAGTGAGGGAACTTGCCTCCAAAAAGTAAGGTGGGACCAAAGGGAAAACAACAGACACTGACCTCCAGCTTCCACACATGCGTGTATACAGGTCCATAATTACATGGAGAAACACGGGCACTTCCCCACACACAAGTGATTTTTTAAATGGAGCTACCTCAGGTGGCATATATAATCGATGTTACAGCAAAAACAAAACAAAAAAAAAATCAAACAAAAAACCCCCAAAAAAACAAGATACAAAAAACCAAAACAAATACAACAACAACAACAACAAACCAGCAAAAGCAGCCAGGCGGTGGTGGCGCACGCCTTTAATCCCAGCACTTGGGAGGCAGAGGCAGGCGGATATTTGTGAGTTTGAGGCCAGCCTGGGCTACAGAGTGAGATCCAGGAAAGGAGCAAAGCTACACAGAGAAACCCTGTCTCAAACCCGCCCCCCCCCCCCAAAAAAAAGAGCACACACGGCTTTTCCAGAGGATCTGAGCTCTCACTACCCACCCTGGGCAGCTCACACCCACTTCCAGGAGCTCTGACACTCCCTTCCAGCCCGAGGGCACCTGCAGTCCCATACACATACGCCCCAACACAGATACATACACATGGCAAAATAAATAAATCTTACCAAGAGATGTTAAAGAACTGCTTTTAACTACTGGTGATTTTGTTTTTCTGGGACAGTCTGCCCTTGAACTTGCTACATAGCTGAAGATGGTCTTAAAGTCCTCTCCGCCTCCTCCGGAGGGCTGGGACCACAGGTGTGAGCCACCATGCCCCGCTTATTACCAAAGTCTCAATGACCATTTCTGAGTTTCTTGCAAAAGCAGAGCTTATTTCATTTTATTTTCTAACCAATTATTCAACTTAAGAAAAGCTAGCTGGAATGAATGTATGCCCAAGAAGCATGTTGAGGAACACGTTTCTGTTTCTCC
>NC_050449.1:66371964-66438339 GCF_903995425.1 Onychomys torridus | reverse complement strand
GGGGTTGGCTCAGAAGAGCAAGCATTGCTCTTGCAGAGGAGCTGAGTTCAATTCCCAGAACCCATACTAGGCAGCTTACAACTGCTTTGTAACTCTAGCTCTACCATGAGTGCGTGCATACACATACACACACACACACACACACACACACACACACACTTAAAAATAAGATTGTTTTCAACTGTAATAAAGACAAATTATCCAGGTCAAAACTGTTTCTGTGAACTGGCTTTTGAAGAATCCAGTGAATTCCGAACAAAGTGGAGAATATATAATCTGAGGCAAGAGAGGCAACCTAACAGGATCACAGAGGGAAAGAATGGGAGCCTGTGTTCACAGGATGCGAGGAAACCAGAAGCCTATCATAGGACATTTCAGATGAACCCGCATGCCTCAGGATGAACTGAGGAGTCTCAAGAGTCCAGCGGGCTTTAAAGAGGAACAGAGAACCAAAAGACTCTGGGGTGCCACACACCAGCGCCGCTTCTCTGGGGTTGCTCAGGTGAAGGCAGGGCAGATAACTGTGCGGAACACAGGGCCTCAGAGAAGCACAAAGGCTGTCTTCAGTCTTCAGGCTCATGCATTTCCAAAGTGGAGATAAAGCCTGAAGTGCTGATGTTTCTGGAGGCAACTCTTCGTCCCTATCCTAAGACGCCTCCAGGGAGCCATGCCCAGGGTCTACCGTCCTGCATGTTGAAGGAATGTAGACATCAGGAAGAGCCAAGTGTCTCTTCCTTCAGCTAAACCTTCCAAGACACAACGACAGGGACCCGAGCATGGGTGAAGTCCCTTCCTGAGACTTCAGTAAAAACGCCTTCACAGTGTATCGATAGAGAGAGAAAGTAGGAGGAAAAGTATGAAAAAGTGGGGTTACCTGATTCTCCATTACACTAGAAAGGGCAAAAGGTCACAGAAGGCTGCCAAATTCCGCCTTGGGCTCGGCTTTAGTTTTCTGTAGACAGTTTATTGGCCTTTAGTGGTACCGGGCTATAGAAGTCAAAATATTCTCAGAAGGATTTACTTTCAAAACACTGGCCAGAGGTAAAGTCCTACTTCATTTACGTCAGTAACGGATATTTCCACTCCTGCAGAACAGCAGTCTAACGACTACAGATACCAGTAGATGCTCAGAGTAGAGACCATTTTCAAAATAATCATCATCTGTCGTTTTATTTTCATTTCTCTTGAGTGTATACAGTTTTCCGAAAGCTACAAGCTGGGAAGTATTGCCAGCAGGCCCAATCGACGCAGCAGCAAAGGACCACTCGACACACTCCTGTTAAGCAAAGTACAGGGGTTTATGTAACCACAAAACAATAGCAGGGCTGGAGAGATGGCTCAGTGGTTAAGGGCACTGGCTGCTCTTGCAGAGGACCTGCGCTGAGCTCCATTAACCACATCAAACAGCTCACAACTCCAGTTTGAGGAGACCTGACACCCTCTTCAGGCCTCCAAGAGCACTGCACGCATATGGAACACAGACATACAGGTGGGCAAATACACACATACACAGAAATAAAAGTTTTGTAAACATAAAACTAATAATAATAATACACATTTCATTAACTCCTACCTTTAAAGACCAATTATATTAATGTGTTATTTATATTACTAAGTAATGGGCCAATGTTTTCATTTTTTTAATTTATTTTTATTTTATGTACTTGGGTGTTTTGTCTGTCTGTATGTCTGTGTGAGGGTGTCAGACCCCTGGAACTAGAGTACAGACAGTTGTGAGCTGCCATGTGGGTGCTGGGAATTGAACCCAGGTCCTCTGCAAGAGCAGCCAGTGCTCTTAACCGCTAGACCATCTCTCCAGCCCCCAATGCTTTCATTTTCAAGTAATGAAGACCTAATAATTAAACCAGCCAATTTCATTATTAATAGCAGTTAGCAATAGATTTAAGTGCTGAGCATGGTTCCACACGCCTTTAATCCCAGCACTCAGGAGGGAGAGGCAGGAGGATCTTTGTGAGTTCAAGCCCAGCCTGGTCCACATAGTGAGTTCTAGGCCCACCAAGGCTATAAATACAAGACAGACAAAACAACAAAACTAAAAACAAGACAAAACAAACAAGCAAAAGAAGATGTGGCGATCTGAAATTTGCCTCCACAACTAAGGAAAGCAGTTGAGATCAAGCATGTGTCGGGGTGTCCCTGAGTAGAGGATAGACAGGCCATCTCATGAAGCTGTGAAGTTAAAGTCTGGATTGCCATGGAGACCTCAAGGTGTTAGAGATGCCCGAGCTGTAGGATACCTGCTGAGGAAAGCTGCCAACAGAGTGGAACCAGCCCCAGAGAAAGAAGTGTGTTGCAGTCAACAAAGCTGAATGTAGTTTGAGATCTGAAGAGTGCTTTGACTTCAGACATGGAGCTGCAGAGTTTGCAGTTTGCCCGGCTGGTTTTTGGTCTTGCTTTGGTCCAGGATTTCCTCAACTATTCTCTCTTCCCTACATTTTGAAATAATAATATATATCCTATGCCATTACATGTTGGAAGGATGTGATCTGTTTTTTTATTTTGATTTTACAGGGGATTACAGTTAAGAGATTGCATGAATCTCAAAAGAGACTTTGAATTTTGGACTTTAAATAAATTTGAGACTGTTATAGACTATGGGGACTTTTGAAATTGAACTGAATGCATTTTTGCCATTATGATATGGCTACAAGCCTTTGGGGACCAGGAAATGGAATGTGGTGGTTTGAAAAATAAATGGCCCCCAAAGGAAGTAGCCCTATTAGGAGGTGTGGTCTTGTTGGAGTGGGTGTGGTCTTGATGGAGGAAGTGTGTCACTGTGGAGGTGGGCTTTGAGGTCTCATACAGGTTCCAGTGTCTCTGACCTCTTCCTGTTGTCTGCAAGTAAAGATGTAGGACACTCAGCTACTTCTCCAGCACCATGCCTGCCCACACACCGCCATGTCACACCACCATGTCACACCATGACAATGGACTGAACCTCTGGAACTGTAAGCCACCCCAGTTAAATGCTTTCCTTTATAAGAGTTGCTGTGGTCATGGTGTCTCATCAGAACAATAGAAACTCTAACTAAGACAGAAGTTATGTGACATAAAAGATTTGGGGGTCCTCAAAAAGTTTTAAAAGAGTATAAGGAGTAATTCTAGAACCAGGGCTGGAGAGATGGCTCAGAGGTGAAGAGCACTAGCTGCCTTTCCAGAGGTCCTGAGTTCAATCCCCATCAACCACATGGTGGCTCACAACCATCTGTAATGAGATCTGGTGCCCTCTTCTGGCCTGCAGACATACATGCAGACAGAACACTGTATACATAATAAATAAATACATAATTTTTTTTTTTTTTTTGGAGCTGAGGATCGAACCCAGGGCCTGCTCTACCATTAACCTAAATCTCCAACCCCAAATTTTTTAAAAAGTTATAGAACCAATATCCAAGAACATCAAACTCTAAATATCAATAAAAATTTTCAGCCGGGCGGTGGTGGCGCACGCCTGTAATCCCAGCACTCAGGAGGCAGAGGCAGGCAGATCTCTGTGAGATCGAGGCCAGCCTGGGCTACAGAGTGAGTTCCAGGACAGTCAGGACTATTTCACAGAGAAACCTTGTCCTGAAAACAAAAAATCAAAACAAAACAAAAGAGAAAACCAATTTTCCTTTAATGAAACAAACAAACCAACCCCATGCCGTGCATTGTGTGTGTCCTGGGGGAGGGGCACACATTTGCCACACCATGAGTATGATGATCAGAGGGAAGCTCGCAGGAGCTGGTTCTGTCCTTCCACTGTGTGGGTCCCAGGGATCAGCAAGCACCTTTACCTACTAAACCATTTCACCAGCCCCAACTTTTCATTTTGATGGTTTCTGTAGTTACTTTCTAGGGCACTTATCTACAAACACACTAATTCTAGACTGACTTCAGACTACCACTGCTATTCATCTACTAAAGACCTAGAAGGCTAGGTCTTCCTGGGAAAGGAGGCTGGGAGATGGCTGGAGAAGTGTTCACTGCGCAAGCTTGAGGAGCCGATCCCTAGAAAACACACTCAGAGCCAGGTTTGTGCCTGCATTCCTAACCTGGGCAGAGGGAACAGGATGATCCCTGGAACTGGGGTTCCGGCCTAAAGAAAAGAGCACCAGCACTCACCTCTCCTTATTTCTCAACTACAGATGCAACGTGCCCAGCTGTCTAAGCTCCTGCTCCCGACTCCTGTACCCCCAACCCTGAGTCCGAATAAACCCTTTCTTCCTTAAGCTGCCTTTCTCAGGTATTTCACCATGACAATAGGAAAAGTAACTAATCATTCCCTTTAAAAAATCTGTTCTACACTTCCACTAGCGTTTGAGGAACACAGACAGCAGCACCTCACACACGGCGGCTTTCATATGTGACTTGTGGGCCTCGATTGGTTAGCCTGCTCATTCTAAAGCCACAGTCTCACACACACCTAAAAACTGATTCTGGGGTTGGGGATTTAGCTCAGTGGTAGACTGCTTGCCTAGCAAGCACAAGGCCCTGGGTTCGATCCTCAGCTCCACATACAAAAAACAAAACAAAACAAAAAAACTGATTCCAGTGTAAATGCTATAAAAAAGCATCATAGGGGGCTGGGGAGATGGCTTAGAGGTTAAGAGCACTGACTGCTCTTCCAGAGGTCCTGAGTTCAATTCTCAGCAACCACATGGGGGCTCACAACCATCTGTAAGATTTAGTGCCCTCTTCTGAGCTGTAGGCAAAACACTGTATACATAATAAATAATTTCTTTAAAAAAGAATCATCACAGAATTCCTCCTTTTAAGCTTTTCAGTTAGGGGCTGGAAAGATGGCTCAGTGGTTTAAAGCACAATGCACTGCTCTCACAGAGGATCTTAGTTCATTTCCCAGCATCCATGGCTCACAACTGCCAGCATCTCTGACCTCTGAGACACCTGCAAGCATGCGTGCGCACGCACACACAATTTCTGCCCTTAATCCCAGTACTGGGCAAAGGCAGGCAGTTCTCTCTGAGTCCAAGGTTATCCTGGTCTACATAGTGAGTTCCAGGCTACCCAGTGCTGTGGATATCGCTCTGTGTAAATAAAGTTCTGATTGGCCAGTGGCCAGGCAGGAAGTATAGGCAGGACAAGAGAGAAGAGAATTCTGGGATGTAGAAGGCTGGGGAGAGACACCGCCAGCCGCCGCCATGAAAAGCAACATGTAAAGACACTGGTAAGCCACAAGCCATGTGGCAAAGTATAGACTAACAGAAATGGGTTAGTTTAATTTAGAAGAAGTAGATAACAAGAAGCCTGCCACGGCCATACAGTTTGTAAACAATGTAAGTTTCTGTGTGCTTTCTTGGTTAGGTCTGAGCGACTGTGGGCCTGGCGGGTAAGAGAGATTTGTCCTGACTAGGCCAGGCAGGAAAACTATAACTACAACCCAGAGCTACATAGTAAGACCCAGTCCCAAGGTAAAAAAGTAAGTATGGGCCTGGAGAGATGGCTCAGCTGTTAAAAGTGCTGGCTGCTCTTCCAGAGGACTTGGGTTCGATTCCTAGCACCCAGATGACAGCTCATTGCTATATGTAACTCCTGTTTCAGGGGATCCAACACCCTCACACACACAGGCAGGCAAAATACCAATGTACATAAAATAAAAATAGTTATTTTAAAAATAAAAAAATTAAAGATATATATTTAAGTTAAATCTTTAAATTGGTAAGCTTAATTACTGGACAGATGGAATGCATGTATCCTTGGTACAGTAAAAGAAGAGGATGGAATGGTTAATGCCAAATATCTATATTTAAGTCTTCTTGACTGGGTACCGAAAACAGGCTAGCTCTGGGGAGGCGGGAAAAGCAGTTTGGCATCAAGTACTTCAAAACCAAACTCTACTTAAGCAGTCACTTTAAAATTATACAAAGGCACATTTATCAGCTTTGGACACTGAAGCCGGGGTCTCACACTAAGAAAGAATGTCACCACCGAGTCATGACTCAGCCTCTAAAGCTTCCCAGAAATTGCTATGGTTTGGCTATAAAATGCCCCCTCCAACCAGAAAAAAAAATGTATCTCTGTTCTTAAAGATATTCTATAAAATTAGGATACAAAGGAGCCAATTTCCATGAATCATACATTAACATCAACTCTACTGTTCACATGATTATGTGGCTCATCTATCCAGTGCCAAGCCATGTGGATTGGCTCTGAATTATACAATAACAGGCCACATTAACTGACTCCTAACTGGAAAAATATTTTAATCCTATTCATTTCAGAAAACTTTTAGACAAAAGTGATCCCTCTTAAGTTTACCATTCAATAAATATTTGTCTGGTGTCTGGCATACCCTAGGTGGCCATAATCCAGTGAAAGACAAAGCTAGGGGGGTTCCATTCAGGAATCTAAGAGGAGAAAGGGGTATTTAACCAAACTGCTGTGCAAGTTGGTAGCTCAAACTTCAATAAACGCTGGAAAGGTAAAGTATAGAATGTGACAACACAGGTTTCCAGCCTTCTGACATAGTTTAACGTATGTTTTGTTGCTAAGTCCTGTTCTATGAGTGGTATACATTATGGTTTATTTAATTCCCCAAGCTATGTCATCAAAATATTCAGCTGAAAAAAAAAACTGAGGTAGGGAAAGGAAGTGTCTCACTTAAGGGCTGCCAGCCAGTTAAGCGGTCGGCCGGCACTGAAATCCGAAGCCTGGTTGTTAGTTACCAAGACTCTGAATTCTCTTGTAAACCTGAGACACTCAGTTTTTAGGCAAGATGAGAACTGGAGACTCTCTACCTCAGACTAGCTCTGTTCAGAACAAGCCAAACTACACTGGCTGTCTGGCTGAGAACGTGTGTCAAATCCCTGAATTTCTGACCAGAGACATACCTTAAGAACTTCTGTGTAGAGCTGATGATGAAGCCCAGTGGTGGAGCGCTTACCCAGCATGCACAAGGCTTGCGGTCCCCAGCCCTGTGGCAAACACTGAACAAATACAACCTTGTGCACATTGACATTTCCTAAGGCCATTATTTCATCTTTGCATAGGAAAGCATGTAAATTAAGTTATAAAGTTTATTTAATGAGCCATATATCTTTAAAAAAAATCTAGTCAAGTATGGTAGTGGCACACACTCCAGACAGCAGATGAAGGGTTACAAGCTTGAAGGCAGCCTGGTTCCAGGCATGGCTTCTATTTTGATTATTCTTTTTCCACTTTTCTTGTGCGTATGGTGAGTACATGTGTATGTGCACATTTTTCATGTATGTAGACACACATATGTGCACATGCAGGCTGGAGGTGGATGTCTGGAATCATTCTCACTCTCCCACCTTAGTCCCTGAGGCAGAGTCTCTCAAACAAAATCAGAGCTTGAAGATGTGGCTAGTCTCCCTAGGCACTTCTGGGAATCCCGTTTCCTCCTCTGAGGGCTGGAATTCCAGGAAGGCTGCTGCCCCTACCGGACAATGACTTGGGTTTCTGAGAATCTGAACTCTGCTCCTCATGTCTGCATGGCGGGCACTTCAGCCCCTGGGACAGCTGGCTCAGTGAGCCATCTCCCAAGCCTGATTATTATTTTTGTAATGGGAAATTAAGCTGAATAAGTGAAGGCTGGGGTGAGCGCTGGGGCCTTCTAAGACGTTGTTGTGGGATCTCTTCGTTGTCCACAGTTTCTGCTCTTTATTTAAGTGACAAATTTAAGTATCCTCTCGAAAATCTCAGCTTCCTTCCTGATGTGGACTTTGTTTCTTCAAGAAAGGTACGCCTTTACAAGCCTGCAGTCTCCTTGTGAAACCTGACCTCCCTCCACAGTCAGAGCTAAACAAGCCAAGAGCTTCCCAAGGAACCCTTCAAGTAGTGTGCTGTTAAGAGGCCAGAGCTCTATAAAACAGCCCAGACACAAGTCCCCCCAAAAACATGCGCTGTCCTCAAAAACAACCTTGCAAACACAATAAATGTAAGTGCCTATTTGATTTGTGATTTCCTCTTCTTCCTCTGCCCACTTAATCATTTTTCATGATTTACAGCCAGGGCTGGAAACGCTATTCAGACAAAAACGGTCTCCAAACTTATACTGGATCAGAAAGCAACACAGAAATGATTCTATACCAGAATTGATGTGGACATCCCAACATTAGCTTGCACATTAAGTCAGCAAGACATTCATGCATCTTAAAAGCCAGGCACGGTGGCACAGTCCTTTAATCCCAGCACTCGGGAGGCAGAGGCAGGAGGTGGATTCTCTGTGAACTCGAGGCCATTCAAGGACACAGAAAGAGACTGTCTCAAAAAACAAGCAAAATGACAAACAAACAGACAAAAAGCCAAGCAAACAATAAAAAGGCCAGAATAAAGAAAATACTTAAGATATATTGCTTTTTTTTAAAAAATGGAAAAAGTATAGATACATTATTTGTAATAATAATAGCTCATTTGATAACTTAAAACAACTTTATAGGCTCTTCTTAGTGTAAGAAAACATTACTTACTTTTAAAAGCTACCAATAAAAATGCGCACATAAAGGGTTCTTACACTAACATAAGTCAGAATGTTGATGTTCGGTTTAAAAGGCCAGTCCCAGCACCGCAGGTCGGCACTGGGCTCCATCCAGGTCCAGCACCGCAGGTCGGCACTGGGCTCCATCCAGGTCCAGCACCGCAGGTCGGCACTGGGCTCCATCCAGGTCCAGCACCGCAGGTCGGCACTGGGCTCCATCCAGGTCCAGCACCGCAGGTCGGCACTGGGCTCCATCCAGGTCCAGCACTGCAGGTCGGCACTGGGCTCCAGGCACTGAGCTCCAGGTCCAGCACCGCAGGTCAGCACCAAGCTCTAGGTCTAGGCTCGTGAAGGATGGCACCAATTGCCACTCCCCCACTCCAACCAGGGGGATACCACACGGCAGGGGAACACAGCCAACAGTCAACAGTCACTTTCCAGAGCTTCCAGTTTCCACCATCTTTAAGGCACCCATCAGCAGCCTTGGAGGAAATCTGTCAGCAGCTCCTGAGGAACACGGGGTGACTTCTAACTCTGACTCTCAAACATGCACAGCTTCAGAGATTTGTCACTGAGTTTTATACCTATTAACTTAAAATTCGTTTCTACATCACTGGTGTTTCAGGTCAACCATGCAGGCTTTACTAACCAAAACACAGTAATAACTGCCTCATCAGATCTATCTCACTTCCTTGTACTCAGACCGCCTGTCAGGCACAGATATCTGGGCATCACTTAGTCATAGCATGAAGATATCAGAAGGTATAAACCAACCAAGGAATAAGCTTCAGACTTACGATAACTTTAAGATGGGGAAGATAGGGAGGGAGAGACGGCTCGGTGGTTAGGAGCGCGTACGGCTCCTGCAGAGGACCTGAGTTTGGTTCCCAGCGCACAGGGAGGACAGCTCACAACCATCTGTAGCTCCAGCTCCGGGGCTCCTACAGGAATGGCCTTATGGCTTCCGTACAAAACAGCGTACACACACACACACACACACACACACACACACACACACACACACTAATTAAAATTTAAAAAATTATAACTTCTTAATTTAACTTTTTAAGTCCTAGACTCTTTTACCAAGATTATACATTTTTCTAGTTCAGACAATGTATCTTCCCTGCCTGTCTGTCTGTCGCCAGGAATAAGCAGTGTACCCAACAAAGGCGTCCTGAGTTAACTCGCTGCACTGCATTGGCACAGCTCTGAACTCAGGGCATCCTCCCCTCTTCTCCCTCAGAACAATACAGCTTGCACACATCCTACCCCACAACACTGAGCAAATCACTGTGTCCTGAAAAGTCAGGTTCTTATGCAGGGGTTATAATGGGGTATCATAGAATTCAATATTTACTTCACAGAGATGACTGTTCTAGATACGGCTATTGTAACCATTAAAGAAAACAAAACAAAACAAAACAAAAAAACAAGAACAAAAACAAAAACCCAAGCTGGAGAAAAGGCTCCCTGGATAAAGGTGCTTGCTACCAAGCCTGATGACCTACACTGGCTCTCTGGAACCCACACAGTAGGAGAGACCCTGTTCCCTCAATCTCTCCTCTAATCGCCACACATATACCAGGTCACACACGTGTTTCCCCAATACACAAAATAAATGTCAAAAAAATGTAAAAGGACGCTTAATCCTCAACATACTGTGAACATGTAAGGGTGCATAAGGAATGGATGTGGATAGACTCTCTGGGGCCTCTGCTGGCATGTCCCTTGCCTTCCCACCTCCTGGCACCCTTCCAATGCATACTCCACAAAAGAACAAGTGTCATTGTTCCAACATCTGTCCCCTAAAATTGCAAAGAGCCTAAGAACAAGGCACGGGCAGTGACTTCAATGGGCCTAAAGTCAGAGTGCTTTAAATACAACTGTCCGCCGTCCAAAGTCCCCTTGAAGGAGCCAGGCCACAACTCCTGAAGACAGCCAAGGAGGGTGCTTGGAGGACATGAGAACAGATGACTTACAGTCGGTGAGAAGTTTGTCGGCACCATTACTTAGTATGCGTAAGTTCAAGCACAGGCAGAGGCAGAGAAATGTGAGGACCTGTACATAAACTCATGGACAACAGAACATACCAGGACACCGGGCAGGACACCCGTGAGAAAGGATTTTGACTGTGACGTGGTCTGAAGGACTTTGGACAACACAGAGCAGAGGACTCTTCCTCAGGGGACCAGGATGAAAAAAGTACACAGATTTATAGGGCAGACTCACCAGGCCCCGCCCCTCCCTGCTGGGCTGATGGATTCTGGGGAAGGGGCGGTCATTGTCTTCAGCTGTGAGCCCAGTAGGCTCCAAGGGCAGCTCCAAACCCATTGAACTCAGTGGGTCACAGAACAAAACAAAAAGACAAGGATGTGGGAAGACTTCTGGGGGAGGGCTGACAGGAGAGGGGGAGGGGAGAGTAACCACATGTAGTATATACACACAAAACTGTCAAAAAGGGAACAAATTTAATGAAAGCTATAAAACAATATATGGTAACTGTAAAAAAATGGGGGGGGGGCATGCTGGGGAAACAGTTCAATGGGTAAAGTACTTGCTATACAAGTATTCAGAGGCCCGTTTGGATCCCCAGCATCCTGTAAAAAAGCTAGGCACAGACCTGGAACCCTAATGATGGGAGGTGAAGACAGGTTCTGGAGGCCTGCCAGCCTGCCAGAACCTAAACAAAATAGTCAGTTCTAGTTCAGTGTGAGACCTTGTCTCAACAAATAAGATAGAGACTCATGAAGATATCTGAAGTCAATCTCTGGCCTTCAAACGCACTGGTATCTGCATAAACACACACACACACACATACACACACACACACATACACACACACGCAAACACACATATGAACATGTACTTATACCACATACGCCAAAAAACTTACGTATAACTGAAGCCCAAAAAGTTTTACTGTATATTAATTGAAAGTAAATCTCAAAAAGGTCCTTGTCCTTTCTATGAAACAGATTTTTAATTTTTTTAAGACCATTTAAATTTTTTTGAGGTTTTATTTTTATGTGTACGAGTGTTTACCTGAATGTATGTCTGTGCACCATGTGTGTGTAGTACCTGCTGAGGCCAGAAGAGGACATTGGATCCCCTGGGATTGGAGTTAATAGACAGTTGTGAACTGCCATGTGGTGCTGGGAATTGAACTCAGGTCCTCTGGAAGAGCAGCCAGTGCTCTTAACCACTGCACTATCTCTCCAATCTCTCAATGAACTTTTTAAGGATAAAAGTCATATAGTAAGCAGATAACAACACACAGATTTCATTGTTCTTATTTGTTTCGAGATAAGGTCCTGGCTGCACTGGAATTTGCTCTGTAGACCAGGATGGTCTTGAACTCAGAGATCCACCTGCATCTTCCCCCTAAATTCTAGGATCAAAGGTGTGTACTACAACACCCAGCACATACAGATTTTAAAAGCTGACTCCTGGGCCAGCAAGAAAACTCAGTGGGTAGAGGTGCTTGTGTCCAAGACTGACGATCTGAATTCGATCTCTGGGACTCACACGGTAGAAGAAGGAAAGCAACTTCAAGTTGTTCTCTGACGTACACACACAACATACACATGAATACAGGGATGGGTGGGTGATGGATGGATGATGGGTGGATGGATAGATGGATGGGTGGATGGATGATGGATGGATGATGGGTGGATGATGGGTGATGGATGGATGATGGGTGGATGGGTGGGTGATGGATGGATGATGGGTGGATGGATGGATGGATGGATGATGGGTGGATGGATGGATGGATGGATGATGGATGGATGGATGGATGGATGGATGGATGGATGATGGGTGGGTGGATGGGTGGGTGAATGGATGGATGATGGATGGATGATGGGTGGATGGATGGATGGGTGGATGGGTGGGTGATGGATGGATGATGGGTGGATGGATGGATGGATGATGGATGGATGATGGGTGGATGATGGGTGGATGGATGGATGATGGATGGATGATGGGTGGATGGATGGATGGATGATGGATGGATGATGGGTGGATGGATGGATGGATGATGGGTGGATGGATGGATGATGGGTGGATGGGGGATGGATGGATGGATGATGGGTGGATGGATGGATGATGGGTGGATGGATGGATGATGGATGGATGATGGGTGGATGGATGGATGGATGGATGATGAGTGGATGGATGGGTGGATGGGTGGATGGGGGATGGATGATGGGTGGATGGATGGATGGATGACGGATGGATGGGTAAATATAAAAGCTGAGTCCTGAAGACCACCCTCCCTCTTTTATGAAATTATCCTCACTTCCGATGTAGAACTAGAAATACCTCACATATCCCCAAGATCATGGGCGCTCTTCTTTGCTTCTCTGTTTTCTCAGCTTACAACATAGATATGAACAGCATTCTAAAGATACAGGACAAACACACTCAACACAGCCTAGGATATGCTTTCCTTCAGTTCTGTATTCTCGAATACAGACTCATCTACTGACCAGCCACTCTACCTATTATCCATCTATCCTGTATCTTTATGTAGCTAGAGAGAATCTACATAGGGATCTATCTACAGATTATATACAAGAAGGAGAGTGATGCACACATAATAATTATCCGAGGCCTATCAGAGGCTAAAATGAAAACAGTCTCTGTAGAAACACACACAAATAGCATCCATTAAACAAAATCTTCCTGCCTGCCAGGAATGCATTTATGTTCCTGAGGGAAGAATGAGAATTTCAATCCCTACTTGTGGAAATGGTGACGGCAAGCCACCACTGCTGAGAAGCCAGGAGTTAGTCACATACGGTTTGTCAGTGTACCTGAAGACACGACCCTACACTGTCCTGCATAAAGACATACTGCAGGTGGCTGTTCTGGTGAAGCCAATTTTAGAGGCTGCCAACCCAGAGCTTCCTGCAGACTGGAATTCCACACCACCCTCCATTCTCCTCTACTCAACCTCAGTCAGGTTCCACCAGGCCAGACATAGCACTGTTGAAAATCTGGTTCTAGAACCAACTGATACAATACACGGACTCTCAGGCAAGAAATAAATTGTTTGTGTGTGCACTTGCCATGGAGGCCAGAGACAACCCTGAATAGCATTTCTCAGGAGCCATCTACCTTAGGTTTTAGCTTTTGTTTGTTTTGTTTGTTTGTTTGTTTTTCTTGAGACAGGTTCTCTCACTAGCCTGGGCTCTCCAAATAGGCTGACTGGCCACAAAGCTGCAGAGATCCACCGTTCTCTCCTCCTTAGCGCTGGGATTACAAGTGCATGCTACCACATCCAGCTTTTTATGCGGGTTCTGGGGGTCAAACTCAAGTCTCCTTTACAGACTGAGCCATGCTCTCAGCCTTAGACATGGACCTTAAAAACACAGAGACATGGGCTGGAGAGATGGCTCAGAGGTTAAGAGCACCGACTGCTCTTGCAGAGGTCCTGAGTTCAATTCCCAGCACCCACATAGTGGCTCACAACCATCTGTAACGAGATCTGGTGCCCTCTTCTGTATACTGAATAAATAAATCTTAAAAAAAAAAAAAAAAAAGCAAAAACAAAAACCCACAGAGACAGGCTTTTGGAAGTCATGTTTGGCCAAGACTGTTGAGCATTCAAGCATTGCTGGTACCCTCTCCTAAACTGACGTACAGCCTCCTAAGCTGGCACATGTTGCATTCACCCTAAAGAGATCACCAGACACCAGAGAACAGCTGGAAATGAGGTAATTTCTCAGACCATGAGGGGCACCAGAGACAGAGTCGGAAACCTGACTCTCCATGAGGAAGTTTGTTTTAATTAAAATTTGAGGAACGATTTGAGGACAAGACAAACCACACAACTCAGTAAAACAAAGAATAAATCAGAAGAATATAGGGAGGGGCTGGTGGAACGGCTCAGTGCACAAAAGTCACTTTCTCAAAAATCAGACAGCCTCAGCTCCATCCCTGGAAGCCATGTAAAGGGGGAGGAAAAAACCAACTCCACAAAGTTGTCCTCTGACCTTCATGAACATGCTTGAGTGAGAGAGAGTGTGCGCGCGCACACACACATACACACACACACACACACACACACACACACACACACACACACACAGTATTTTTGTAGGGAACATAAGAGGGGTAATGAGGTGTGGTGATGATTCAGTAGATAAAGAGTTTGCTGATCAATCCTGAGGAGCAGAGTTCAGATCACTAGCATCCACGTCAACGCCAGGTGGGCATGGTGGTACACCTGTAAATACACATGAGGACCTCCAGTGCTCAGGAGGAAGAGAGGGAATCCCCAGATAACCAGCCCTTATCAGAAGGTTCTAGGTTCAATTCAGAGAGCCTGCCTCAATGAATAAGGTAGACCAGAAGGAAAAGAAAGCCCCCTGACACCAGCCTTGGGCTTCTAGACTCACACCCACCCACACATGTGCTCACACACATGCACCATGTGAACATACATACACCTGCACACATACCACACACATAAGCATTTTCAATGAAAACGACAGGTAAGCAGGTAAATTAGTCTTCTATAATGATGAAACTGTCATAACATTATTATTGGTGTTCCTAGTTCACTTCCTAGAGCTGGTAAACTGCTCACTTTGCCTTCCATTTTTCCCAACCACTATTTATTCAAAGCTTAAAAAAAAATCACTAAAAAACAAACAAACAAACAAACCATCTCACATAATCAGTCTCCATATGGCACTACCATAATCCAGACAGAATCCTGTTAGTTTGGCAGTAAAATCTGATCTCTCTTTGAAAGGCATCCCCAAGTGGGATTTTCCTCTTCTCAGATTATCTGTCTCCCAGCAGCCATGTGTGGTCACAGAGCGTAGGGCACATGCTAATGCATTTATCAAGTGATTATTCCTGGCCCCTCTGCTGGCAAAAACAAGCAGGAAACCATAGAGAAAAAAAACACACTCAGGAAGGCACAGTAACAGGCTTCAAAGCTGACCGACTTGTGTGGCTCCTGGGAATTCCAGGAGAAGAGATAAAGGCCTCTTTGCTTTGTCTTTCCCAGACCACTGCCCTTCAGCAGTTTGCCAAGTGACCTCCTTATATTGCCCGATCGCAGAGATGCCTTTCTTAGGCCTTGTGGTTATTCCATAAAGAATTAGTTCTGCTTAATAGCTCAACTGCTCAGGAAGAACATTCCACACAGTTTTACACCATGCACTCATCACAGGCGGAAGACTCAAGAATGCATTCAAGAGTGAGCCTTTGTAACCAAATCTGTGACACTTAGCAACCTTGTCCGTGTGGAAATTCAAAATAAGAAAAATCTCAAGCTCACAAAAGAAGTATTTCCGGTTTGGACTGTTTTTGCTTTCAGAAATGGTTATTCTCAAAGACTTTAAATATCTACTTGGGAGCTGCAGTACATCAAATTCCTTCTTGATAGATTTCACGGTGTTGTTCTCTATTGTTTAGATAGATGGGTAATGGGAAGATGGATGATTGATGGGTGGATGGGTGAGTAGATGGACGGATGATGGATGGAACAATGAATGGATGGATAATGGGTAGGTAGATAGATGATGGGGAGATGGAAGAAGGAATGGGTGGATGGATGAATGAGTATATAGATATTAAATGGATGGGTACATAGTTAATAACTAATAGTGGATAGATAGATGGACAGATGGGTAGATAGATGAAGGATGGATGGATGATAGATTATAGATGAGTAGATGGATGGATAGATGGGTAGATGGATGGATGATAATAGATGGACAGGTGGATATATGATAGTTGAATAGAATCCTGCCATTTCACATTATATAATACAGCTTCCTCAGAATATAAAAGACCTGGTTTTCTTTTCCATATAACTAGATACCTGTTTACAATATAACTTTAAAATGTATTACATAAATTAAAAAATTGAGACCAGGTATGATGGCGCCTATCTTTAATCCCAGTGTACTGAAGGCAGAGGCCTAGTTCTGTGTGTTGCACGCCAGATAGGGCTACATAGGAAGACCCTGTCATTCACATACATATCCATACACATATACATATACATACACACACACACACACACACACACACACACACACACACACACACACACACATGAATGACAAATTCACAAGGCAATAATTAAAAACCAGCTCTTCTAGCTCTTCTTCATGCACCTACTAGGTGACAGGAGGCATCAAGATGAAGCTGAATATCTCTCTCCCCACAAGTCTGTTTGGGGGTGCACCTTAGATGCCAAACTAAAAGTTCTCAACTTGGTTTACTTAAAAAAGGAGGGGGCGGGTATTCCTGGTCTGGTAGGTACTACTGTACCTCCACAGTTGGGAACCAAAGGAGCCAGCAGAACCTATAGACTCGTCAGTCTTTCTAAAGATGTTGCCCACCAATATGTTGTAGCGCACTGGCTATTCTTCCAGAGGACCTGGGTTCAATTCCCAGAACCACACAGCAGCTCACAACTGTCTGAAATTCCAGTTTCAGGGGATCTGACACCTTCACACAGACATACATGCAGGCAAAACACCAACACACATAAAATACAAATAAATAAATTCTTAAAGAAAGAAAGCCCAGCCAGGCGGTGGTGGCACACACCTTTGATCCCAGCACTTGGGAGGCAGAGCCAGGCGGATCTCTGTGAGTTCAAGGCCAGCCTGGGCTACCAAGTGAGTTCCAGGAAAGGCGCAAAGCTACACAGAGAAACCCTGTCTTGAAAAACCAAAAAAAAAAAAAAAAAAAAAAAGAAAGAAAGAAAGAAAGAAGAAAGAAAGAAAGCCCTTAAACAAGAAGAGGCCCAAGACCAAAGCATCTGAGATCAAGGGAATCTTCACTTCATATGTCCTGCAACACAAATGCCAATGCATTGTTCTGAAGACACAAACACAGTAAGAAAAATAAGAAGGAAACTGCAAAATGTGCCAAACTTTCGGCCAAGGAAGGAAGCCAAAGAAAAATACCAAGAGCACATTGCCAAGAGACACAGGCCGCCCTCACTGAGAGCTTGCCTTAGTTAGGGCTTCTATTGCTGTGATACAACACCATGGAGGAAGGGGTTTACTTCAGTTTACACTTCCAGGTATCAGTCCATCACTGAGGGATGTCAGGGCAGGAACCTAGAGACAGGAACCTGGAGGCAGGAACTGAAGCAGAAGCCATGGGAGTGTGCTGCTTACTAGACTAGCAGGGCTTGCTCAGGTGCTTTCTTACAGCACCAAGGACCACCAGTCCAGGGGTGGCAGCACCCACAGTGGGCTGGGCCTTCCCGTATCAACCACTATTAGTCAAGAAAATGTCCCACTGACTAATTTCGCAGGCCAGTCCTATGGAAGCATTTCCTCGATCAAGACTCTTTCTGCCCAGATCATCCTGGCTTGTGTCAAGTCAGCATAGAGCTAGTCAGCATAGAGCTTCTACTTCTGAGTCCAATCAAAAATGAGTCTTTAAGAGTAACAAATAAGTTATCAGACCTTGAAAAAAATAATACCCAGGCTTACATCTCTATTCTCTCTTTTTAATAAACCTTCTAATAGGTTAAAGACAGAGGCAGTGTATGTGTGTTACTGGACACTGTACTAGGACCACTCAGCTGTACCCCAAATACTTTTTTTTCTGAAACAGGGTCTCGATAAATTGTGTAGTCTGTGACTTTCTTCCTAAAGACTCCTGAGTAGATGGGGTTATAGACGTGAGCTATCATGTTCAACTAGAAGCAAGCCAATTTAACTCAAACAGAAAAAAGTTATATACATATACAGAGAGACAGATACACACACACACACACACACACACACACACACACACACACACACGCACATGCCAGATGACCTGTTAAAATGAATTGATATTGACTTCTAAACTTGTCACAATATGACAAATTCATTTAATAATATCATAGCTCCCTTTGTGAAAACATGTATGTGTATATATGTGTAGTATTTTTATGTACATTTGCATGTGTAAATGCACATGCTCCATATATGCACACATATGGAGGTCCAAGGTTGACACCAGTTGTATCCCTCTATTGTTTTCCACCTGCTGAACCTGGAGCTTACTGTTTCTGCAAGCTTGCTAGTCAGCCTGCTCAAAAGATCCCCTCTCCATCTCCTGTGTGCTTGAGTTACAGGCCAGCCTCTGTGCCCACCTTGCATTCACATGGGTCCTGGGGATTGAACCTGGCTCCTCAGGCTTGTGCAGCAAGCACATTATCAGCTGGGTCATCGCTCCAGCCCTCCCTTTTAAAATTTTCTTTGCTAAAGTAGAAGCAGTCTTTTGCTCAGAAACATAAAAGCAGAGACCTTGGGCCACAGGCACACAGAAAGCGCTAAGGTATGTTTCATAAACCAAATCCAACAGTGCATAGTTTATAGGGGTGGAGTCAAAGAAACTCGAAGCTCCTTCTTCACCTGCCACTGAGGGTCACAGTCACTTGTGAAGAGGAAGGTTAACTGGTAGGATTTTTGTGATGCCGTTAGCAGTGTAGAGACCCAAACAGCTTGACTGTTTCTTTGATGGCTTATAATAAAAACCATACAAAAGATTTTATATTCAATGAAAGGAAAGATGGAGGCTAAAAAGACCAGAAAACCGATTTCCCTGATTAATACCAAAACTAGTCACACTGCACAGAGACATGCCAGTATTGTGCAAATTACAATAATGATTCCCAGGTTCCGTCCTCACAGCCCAGTGCCCCAGGACTGGTGTCCAAATGATTATGATTTTGATACAGATAAAACGGCATTCAGGCCGGGCGATGGTGGAGCACGCCTTTAATCCCAGCACTCGGGAGGCAGAGCCAGGCTGATCTCTATGAGTTCGAGGCCAACCTGGTCTACCAAGTGAGTTCCAGGAAAGGCGCAAAGCTACAGAGAAACCCTGTCTTGAACCCCCCCCCCCCAAAAAAAAAAATGGCATTCAGGACTAGCTGTGTATATAGCTGGGTTACCCAGCTCGATGCCACGTATTTTTCATGGCTTCATGTAAATTGTCCATATGGCTTAATGAGACCTGATCTTCCGTTAAGGAAATGATCAACAATAGGGCCTGGCTATTTAAAGACATCTGGAAATACACCAACACTTTGGAGGAGAGTACAACAGTAGTTTTCAACTGTTCTGTGATGGGTACTGAGTTAGAGGGCTGGAGAACTGGGAAGCCTAATTTCTCATGGCCACATGCCAGTGGTAGACAGTCTTGGGAAAGCATGGAGGGCGTCGCTCAAGAGAACAGAAGCAGAAGAATCAAAAGAACAGTCTGAGATGAGATGCCCAGTCGGCAAAGTGTTCACTGCACAAACATGAGGACCTGAGTTCGGATCCCCAGCACCCATGGAAAAGCCAGGCATGGCCATGTCCCAGAGCTAGGGAAGGGGACAGAGGAAGGCCCCTGGGGCTCACTAGACAGCTGGTCTAGCTGAGTTGAGGCGCTCCAGGCTCAGGGCAAGACTTTGTCTCAAAGAATAATTCGAAAAGTGACTGAGGAAGACCTCTGGCTTTATCTCTAGCTTACACACACACACACACACACACACACGCACACACACACACACACACCTCTGCCCTGAAATAAAAATAACAAGTGTTAAGCAAATAGACGAAAATTCTCAGTGAATGGTACACAGAAGGGGGGTGTGGTAGGGGGGTAGGGGGATCAGATGGGGGGTGCCCAAGGAAAGAAAAGACATACGTATTGGCATGGTTTTAAAAGGTCACAGTGACAGACTACACACAGAATCGAAATTTCACCCAGAGATCTTGGTGTTGACCCTTGGTCTGTGTTCTGCTTGATGAGTTAGTGCCTACCATGACTGGTGTAAACCCCAAAGAAAGGCGATCTGAATTTCCAGGTTAATCGGGGTATTTTGCATTTGCCTTCAAAGACAAGGACGTTTCCCTGAGATAATCCCCACTGTAAGCTGATTGATTCACTTACTTTATCAACAGAGGTATTAAACTCTCAGGAACCCTGTTAATGGAAAGCTGCGAGGCCCCAACCCCCTTCCTAAAAGCAAGAGTTCAGAGTTGACAGGGGACCCGAGGGCATCTGAAGCCTTTATAAGTGACCTCAGGCCCACACCAGGCCCCACACAGGCCCTTCAGTGTTTGAAAAGGCAACAGGAAGTTCTTAATCCCCCTTCCCTTAGGAGGAGATAAAGGCCTTTGATTTGGGCTCACAACATCCAGGGTCCAAGGGAAGATGGAGGATCCCATCCACAAGGCCCTGAGCTTGGAAGGTCAGTGCGGAACAAACAGAACACCAGCTCCAACATGCAAACGCTAACCCTTAAGCCAAAAGAGCAGAGAGAGGCTCAGTCAGGAATGCAGCCTCTCCTCCCTGCTCTGCTGCTAATCACTAATTCCAAGTGCAGAAGAGCTAAGAGGGAGCCTTTGTGATGAGGCATGCAGATAACTACTCACTTCCCAGCTCACACCAGTTGGAACAGCCAAGCCAGCCAGGCTTCTAAAACCTGTTCATAGTAATTTACACACATCCCTGCATAAAGATACAAAAGCTATCATGTAGACAGAGTATGCAGTAGTGTTCTCTTTGGAACTCAGTTGCCAGCAATTTGTAACTGTGCTGAAAAATCAACAGATTCGCCAGATACAATTTTGTATTAACTAGGGCTGGAAAGATGGCTCAGCAATTAAGAGCTTTTATTGCTTTCATAGAGGACCTGAGTTCAGCTCACAGCATTCAATATTGGCACCTTACAACTGCCTGTAACGCCAGCTCCAGGGGATCTGACGCCCTCTTCTGGACTCTTGGGGACCTGCACTCACACATGCACATACCCATACAAACAGATATACACATAATTAAAAAATAAAAGTCTAGGGCTGGAGAGATGGCTCAGTGGTTAAGAGCACTAGTTGCTCTTCCAGAGGTCCTGAGTTCAATTCCCAGCATCCACATGGTGGCTCACAACCATCTGTAATGAGATCTGGTGCCCTCTTCTGGCCTGCAGACATATATGCAGACAGAACACTGTATACATAATAATTAAATAAATCTTTAAAAAATAAAATAAAATAAAAGTTTGGGTGGTGGGGGGGCATGGCACACCTTTAGGCCCAGTACTCAGGAAATAGAGGCAGGTGGATCTCTGTGAGTTAAAGGCCAGCCTGGACTGCAGAGTGAGTTCCAAGACAGCCAAGGTGGTTACAGAGAGAAACCCTGTGCTGTGGAATAATTCTTTTGTACATTGTAAAGATCTGTCACTTGAATTGATTTAATAAAAAGCTGATTGGTCCACAGCTAGGATTTTCAGGGCAGAGAAAATAACGGGAAGTAGGGCGAAGTCAGGAGACGCCAGCCAGACACCCAGGAAGCAGGAAGTGTAGAAAATGAGGTAACAAGCTACATGGCAGAGGACAGATAAGAAATATGAGTTAATTTAAATGTAAGAGTTAGCTAGTAACAAGCCTGCGCTATTGGCCGAGGGTTTACAATTAATATTAAGTCTCCATGTCAGTTATTTGGGAAGCAGCTTATGGGACGGAAATTTCCACCTACAAACCCTGTCTCAAAAACAAACATAAATAAAATAAATCTAAAAAAAATTAATTAATTATATTCTAATATATTGATAATCAAAACTAGCTGTTCTGCAATACACTATTTCTGTGCTCAAGAACAGCAGAGCTGTTAGTTCCTCTGCTGGGTATAGAACTATTTCCTTGCCTCCTACCTAACCCCTAAGACTCAAAGGGAAGTTAAAGTTTGCCTTTAGCAGGCAGGGGTGGGGGGTGAGCACATGGACACTACAGAGGTTTCAAAGCATCAAGAGGACTTTAACAGGATTCTGTAGCACCTTCACAATATAGCAACTATCTTAGAGTCATGTTCTGAGGCTCCAATCCAAGAATACAATTCAATCTTTTTTTTTTCCCTAAATAATCTCCATGGGGCTTGGGAAGGTGGTAAGCACTGTTAAAATCTGTAAAAATCACTGTTAGTGTCAGCAAATTCTTACCATAAGCAGCTTTTGGATGCTCAGTTTCTGCCAGGCTCTGACGGATGGGGCAAAGTGACTCCCTCATTAGCAGCTTTCAGGCTCCTGGCTGCCCAAGTTGTCCTGATCAAAAGGGCCTTCAACAGCCAACCCAAGGAACCTGGGGTCAGAACCAGCTACTCTGAACAGCCTGTGACTATCCTGAGGAAACCACCAAGTTCACAACTGCTTGCTCCAGCTACGATGGTGCCGCCTCAGCCACGACCGCGACAAGCAGTTCATGGAAGATTTTTGCTATTATAAGGGCTGGGGATTTATCTCAGTGGTAGAGAGCTCGCCTAGCAAGCTCAAGGCCCTTGGTTCGATCCTCAGCTCCAGAAAAAAAAAAAAAAAAAAAGATTTTTGCTACTATAATAAGCACTGGTGAATTCAAGATGACCTTGCAAAGATTTCTGCCCAGGTCAGAGAAATCTTGTCCCATAGTGACCTGGTCCAATAGAGACTGCTGTGACTGGTACACAGGGGACGGTACTGTGATTGGTGTAAACACAAACCCTCATTTGCATAAGAGCTTTGCTATGATTGGCACAACCCCCTCCTTTGGCGGCACAAGCAGGCTGTTTGGCTCTCTCGGTGAGACAGCTGCCTCTCCGGCGGCGGTTCAACATCAGGCCGGGTAAATGGCCAGTCTCAGCTGGTCTCCTCTTGCATATTTTGGGAGTGGGCCAGGCGCGAAGGAAACAGCAGCAGTGACAGAGTGCGGGGCTAGAAGTGGCTGCCACAGAGGCAAAGCTGTAGAATGCTGCCAGTGCACTGGGTGGCATGAGTGAGAGACACCAGTCACCAAAGCCCTGAGCGGTGGCAGCGGTGGCGCTCAGCTGTGAAGATGGAGGAAGAGACACAGACTGCCAGCCAGGAGCAACAGAGGGAATCCTGACTTCCTACACCGGAGCTGAGATGCTTGCAGAAGTAAGGGCTTTGGGAGGAAGAAAGACCATGAAGGAAGAGGAAGGAACAGGAAAGGAAGGAGAAGGGAAGGGGAGAAAGAAAGAAGGGAAGTGGAGGGATGGAGGAGGAAGTAGAAAAATCCCAATGAACCTTGGGTCAGAGGAAGATGATGATGATGATGACAACGACAGGTCTCTGCCTTTCTTTTTAGACAATTCCCACAATGCTGACCACCCTGGCCCTGAACTCACAACCTCCTCAGGGCTTGGATTCCAGGTGTTCACATGACAACTAGCTAGCAGTCACATTTTAGTTATGAAAACTTCTTAAGAGTCACCACAGAGTACAAAAGCATCATTTTACAGAAAGACACATAACAAAAGTATGCACGCCTGTAATCAAGGCCAGCCTGGTCTACAGAGTGAGATCGAGGACAGGCACCAAAGCTACCCAGAGAAACCTTGTCTCAAAAAAAAAAAAAAAAAATAGTATGTACACACATATACATATGCAGGGCATGGACACACACCTATTGCCACAACACTCAATGACAACTGAAGCTCAAGGTACCTTCAGGAAATTCAAAGGGCTTGCTCACATCTGTATACACACACACACACACACACACACACACACACACACACACACACACACACACACATTTTTTAATCCTTTTGTTTTTAAAGCAGAAAATCCAGCCACTGAAACAACATAAATTTCATGATATGCAGACAGCAACATCCAACTTCCCACCCTTCCCCATTCCGGCCCATGTCACAGACATTTGGCCTTTATAGAAAAGCAGGGAAACAACTGTGTATGTTTAACGTAGGTTACATGTTCTAATTTATTTTAAGCAGACTGTTTTAAATAAAATATGACAATATAGATAAAAATCACATTTGACACAGGCTGGCACATTCTAATGGACCATTTCCCATTCCAAGTTTTTTTTTCCTCCCAAATCCAAGAAAAGAAAAGCATTATTAGCTCTTCCTGGATTCTGCTGGTCCTCAACCACCCTGAGAAATCTTAGAAGGAAAAGGCTCTCTCCTGCTGATTTATGAGATGTTTCTTTCAGCCATCACTCATTAGCAATTCTATGCAGGATGGAAGAGGCCCAGGTCCAGGGCGCAGTGGCCAGGATCAGCATCGGAAAGCTCTCATTCTCCCAAAGAAAGAAAGTGACGACCTTTGACATCCCTCTAAGGTGTCAAAGCAAATGCTCATAAATGTGCGTCAATGACAAAGCAGAAATCAATCACTCATTTAATCTCATCAATTATTATGGAGTGGGACACAATGCGCCCCCAGAGGCACACACAGTTCAGACACTTCGTGGCACCCATGCTATTTTGTTAAGTTCGTTTTCCCTGTATTACATCTTTTTAAAAAGCACAATTCCACTATCACAGATGAAAAGCGTCCAACCATTTAAAGTTAATGTATCTCCCATTTATTTCTCTCCTAAGTAAAACTTGAAAAAAAATATATGCAAAATTTTAACTGTTTTCACTGGATCTTCTTACATATAATGAAGCAACCGTAACAATAGTCCCTCATTACTAAAATTTCTCATAATCAATTTCACAAACAGGAAACTGGCTTTATAAACTAACACTTTCATACTCAAATCTTTGGGGTGGACGCTTTCTTTTCAAAATTTTATTATTTTATGTATATGTGCACTTTGCCAGCCCTCAGAAGCCAGAAGTGGGCATTGGATGTCTGGAATTGAATTTACAGATTAGTGTGAACTGCCATGTGGTGCTGGGAACCCATCTGATCTTTGGAAGGAGAGGGCAATGCTCTTAACCACTGAGCCTTCCATCTCTCCAGCCCTGGGGTAGAGTCTTTGCAACAATGGCCTCTTGCATACAGACAAATGCCCTACCACAGCTACAGTTGGGCTCAGCCTCTGCTGTTTAGTGGAACAAAGTAGCTGAATGGCTGGAACACTAACAGTACACGAATCAGGAGTTAGAGAACCTTTGACTGTGCGCTTTGATTTTACTGAACTATTCCAAATGTTTAGATGTAAGAGAGAAATGGTTGTGGCTCTTCTGAGCCTGTTACCAGCACACAAAATGAGTGCTGGGCTTGAAACTCAAAGGTCCAGTATTTGCCTAGCATGCATGCCACCCTGGTTCCCCCCAGCACAAGAAAAGCAAGACAAAAAAAAAGGCATGGAAAAAAATGAGTTTGTTTTAAATCTAGCTTTCCCTTCTAAGCTGACAGGCTAAAGTTCTAAAAATTTACTCAGAAGGGGATTGTTTAATGGATGACGGCAAAGAAGACATCAATGAGCAAATAATGGAGCTTGCTAATGGCTTCACATACTCCGTCGGCATTAATTTTAAGTAGCATGTTCCCCCAGGCAGAACTGTATTACATTCATGCACATAAAATATAACAGCAGTTTAACTATGTACATGACATCACCTAAGCTTCTGATAATTATTTTGACACTGTTGGAATGGTCAAGAAACATCAAATGTGGGGCGATACTGTAGTTACTGCCCAGCCACTGCCCCCTTTATGTATAGCCCATAAAGGATTTGTCCACAAAAAAACTCTCAGATATTATTTTACTAAATCATAACTTGGTAGTATGATTTCGTCTTTTAAAACAGTATCAAGACAGGGTGGGGAACGGCTTGACACACCAGCGTAGGGACCAGAACTCAAATCCTCAGAACCCACGAAGAAGCCAGCTGTGGCCATAAGCACCTGTAATTCCAGTACCAGTGGGGGTGGACAGACAGAAGGATCTCGGTAGCTTGCTGGCCACTTGCCTGCACATCTCGCTTGACTCCGGATGTTTTTCAGGACAACCCATGCCAGATACCTAAAACTATCATTTCCCGACCATGTCCCGTATTCTCCATCCCAGCTGCTGGCTACTCCACTTACCAGGTCACTCAGATCAGGAACACCAGCATCGGGGCTGGGGCCGAGTGTGCTTTCTGTTACTGTGAGAAAACACCAACAAAAAACAACTTGAGCCGGGCAGTGGTGGTGCACGCCTCACCTTTAATCCCAGCACTCGGGAGGCAGGGGCAGACGGATCTCTGTGAGTTCAAGGGCAGCCTGGTCTACAGAGTGAGATCCAGGGCACCTAGGAATACACAGAGAAAGTCGGTCTCAAAAGGCCTAAATAAATAAATAAATACAACTTGAGGAGGAAAAGGTTGATTTCATCTTCCAACTCTCAGGTTCCTATCACGGAGGGAAGTCAGGGAAGGAACTCAAGGTAGGAATCAAAGCGGAGGCTCTGGAGGAGTGCAGCTTAGATGCTCGCTCCTCCTGGTTTGCTCAGCTTGCTTTCTTATAGAACCCAGGACCACCTGCCTAAGGATGGCAGCACCCTGAATGGGCAGGGCCCTCCCACATCAATCATTAATCAAGAGAATGTCCTACATGGGGCTGGAGAGATGGCTCAGAGGTTAAGAGTACTGACTGCTCTTCCAGAGGACCTGAGTTCAATTCCCAGCAACCACAAGGTGGCTCATAACTATCTGTAACTCCAGTTCTGGGGATCTGAGACCATCACATAGACGAAACACATAAAATAAAAGAGAAAAAAAAAAAAGAAAGAAAGAAAGAAAGAAACTGTCCTAAAAGAGTTGCCTGCAGGCGATCTGAAGGAGCCGGAGACTCTAACCTGTGTCAAATTGACAAAAACGTGTAACCTGCACACTCTGCAGGAGTGAGGTCCAGAGTTCAGATCCTCAGCACCACAAAAAACATTGGGCAAGGGTGGCGACCCACCTGTAATCCCAGCACCTGGGAGGCAGAGATGGGATCCCCAAAGTAACTGGCCAGCTACACTACCTGCATCACAAGCTCTGGCTTCAGTGAGAGACCCTGCCTCAAATGAAAGAATCGATGGAGAAAAACACTCAATACTGTCTTGTTCTTGCTGTGTTGTGTTTTGTTCCGTTGGTTTTTCCAGACAAACGGAAGCTGAGGAAGCTCATCACGACTGTTTTACAGGAAGGGCTATGGGGAGTCTGACATTGAAAAGGAGGCCACAGGACAGTTCTCAAATCCATGCAAACACGCAAGCATCACCGATTTTGTTCTTAATTATGTGAATATATGTGTCTGTGTACATGTATGCACACGTGTGTGGGACCCGGCGGAGGCCAGATGAGGGTGTCACAGTACTCTGGGGCTGGGGTTACAGGTGGTTGTGAGCTACCTGATGCCAGAGCTGGGAATAAAACTGGGGTCCTTGGAAGAGCAGGAGTGGCTAACCACTGAGCCATCTCTCTGGCCCAGCACTTTTCATCTAAACCTCCCAGTTTCATCCTACGAATTATAAATAATTAATTACTTTATTTAGGATATGTGTGTGAGCTCAAATGGGGGACCCTGTCTCAATTTATAAGTTGGAGAATGATCAGAAATACTCAACACTAACCTCTGGCCTCCACATGAGCACGTGCGCGCGCGCGCGCGCGCGCGCGCGCACACACACACACACACACACACCACAAACATACGACATCAAACAGAAACATCTTCAGTTTCAGTGTCGATTCTGTTACACTCCCTTTTCTGTAGTGTGGATTTGATAATAACTACATGCCTATGAAAAATCTATTTCCACACAAGGAGACTGGAATGCAGGCAAAACATCTGCACACATAAAATAAACATTAAAACTCGAAGCCAGGCGCACGCCTTTAATCCTAACACTCGGGAGACAGAAGCAGGCAGATCTCTGTGAGTTTGAGACCAGCCTGGTCTACAGAGAAACCCTGTCTTCAAAATAAAACAAAAAACATTTAAGAAATCATATCCTGTCACTTAGATACTCAGACAGCTTCAAAAAAGCCTGTGGCAATCACACAGCTTTAGTCAATCCTTCTACTAAAATTATGTTACAGGCATTACTATCTGGGTTGGTGAGATGGAGCAGCCAAGCCTGAAGATCTGAGTTCAAACCCTAGGACCCACACGGTGAAACAAAAGAACCAACTACTACAAGATGACATGTGGCCTCTAGCATGACATACACATGCCTTCGAATAAATGTAATCACAGGGGGATTTTTTTTTCTTCCTGAGACAGGGTTTCTCTGTGTAGTTTTGGTGCCTGTCCTGGATCTTGCTTTGTAGACCAGGCTGGCCTCGAACTCACAAAGATCCACCTGGCTCTGCCTCCCGAGTGCTAAGATTAATGGCTCGGCGCCGCCGCCGCCGCCGCCACCACCACCACCACCTGGCTAACAACTTTTTACCATTCTACTTACTCAGGAAACAATAACTGGTAAGAAAAAAAAAATCTCTTAAGTTGTGCAACACACACACCCTTTTTTGAGATAGGGTTTCTCTGTGTAACAGCCCCAGCTGTCGCTTTATAGACCAAGCTGGCCTCGAACTCACAGAGATCTACCTGCCTCTACCTCCTGAGTGCTGGAACTGAAACTATGCACCACCAAGCTCAGCTTTTTTTTTTTTTTTTTTTTTTTTTTTTTGAGCTGAGGATCGAACCCAGGGCCTTGCGCTTGCTAGGCAAGCACTCCACCACTGAGCTAAATCCCCAACCCCAGCTTTTTTTTTTTTTTTTTTTTAATGCTGACATCAAAACATTTTTTTTTTCCTATTTTAAATCCACTTTGAGGTCAATATTTTAATCTGAATTACTTTAAAGCCAATCAAAGGGACTCACACTAATTTAGACGGAAAGCTGGATTAAATTAAACCTTACCGTACTAATGGAAACTGAGGGCAGCGGTATCGCCTGTTCTACACAAAGCTCTCAAGAGAAAGGCTTAACTATATTTTTAAAATGCTAAATCGATACACATCAGAATTTACCATTAATATTTATAAAACTGTATCCCATACGTGCAAGCTTTGGGAGAAGCATAGCCGTATAGAATTGAACACTCCTAGAGTCTTAAGAATTGGCGCTGGAGAGGATAGAGAGCTCAAGGACCTGGGCAACTCACAGCTGCCTACAGCTACAGTTCCAGAGGGTCTAACCCCTTCATCCGGCCTCTCAGGGAACCGCATGCACACGCTACACACACATACACACAGGCAAACACCCATGCAAATAAATAAAAAGAAGTCATTAAAAAAAAGAAAGAAGGGTTGGGGATTTAGCTCAGTGGTAGAGTGCTTGCCTAGCAAGCGCAAGACCCTGGGTTCAATCCTCAGCTCAAAAAAGATGGGCGCCACCATTGCCTGGAAAAAAAAAAAGAAAGAAAAAGAAAATAGTCCTAGTCATGCTGGGACTAACATATGTTGGCGAAGTGAGTTCCCGCTATGGAGAAGGTCCAGGGTTTAATCCATAGTACCGCAAAAATAAACAAATAAAACACAGTATCTAAATTATCTGGATTTAGCTTTAAACCTCCTATGGTTAAATACTAGTCAAGTTACTTTAATTTTCTTCTCTGGTATAATGGGGAGGAACAAAATCTCATGGATTCAGGGCTGAAGAGATGGTTCAGAGAGTCAAGTGTCGGTTGCATAAGTGTGAGGACCCAAGTTCAGATCTCTCACACACACATAAACACCAGGTAGAACAGCGCACACTGTAACCCCAGAGCCAGGGAGGCAGACAAGAGTGTCACTAGGGCTCACTGGGTAGCCAGACTACGGAGTTAATGAGCTTTGGGTTCAGTGGGTCTCCACGTCTCAAAACAGGTGGGAAGAGGCTAAAGAACACACTAGATACTGACCTCTGGCCTCTGCAAACACATGTATCCACAGGCATACCCATGAAACACACGAACACACACACACACACACACACACACACACACACACACACACACACACGGCACCTTAAGAAAGATGAAGACTGAAATCTACCAGATTCCTGTTGCTAGTAAGTAATCTAAAAACAAATATTTCAGTAACAATCACTTGAAATTTTGTCTGCAAACTTCCCTGTGTGCTCGTAAACACCAGTCAAGCCCAGTGCCTTCCCTTTACTTGACCCTGGGGCCCTCAAGATGCTACCATCCATGCTGGGCAATGGTGGTGCACGCCTTTAATCCCAGCACTTGGGAGGCAGAGGCAGGAAGATCTCTGAGTCTTTGGCCAGCCTGGTCTACAGAGCGAGTTCCAGGACAGACAGAGCTACACAGAGAAACCCTGCCTTGGAAAAAATAAAATAAAGACAGAAAAAAAGATGCTACCATGCTGGCATCATTATGAGCAGACGTTAAAAGGTTTCTGCTCAAAAGAAGAGTAGGGTACTGCTGATTCACATGAAGGAAGAGACTTGTGTTGTGTGTATCATTCACCCACACGCTACCTACCACACAGCCAACGTTCTGTGGCCTGTCAGTGGTCCTCAAAGAGAAGTGTCTGGGTTTTTCTGGCTGTCACAGAGGGACTGGGAGGGACTAAAAGGCCAGGGATCCTGGAACACAGCATGGAAGACATCAGATGACACCACCATGAGCCACTATCTGGCCAAAATTTTGAACTATGCCAAAGCTTAGGAACTCTGAGAATGTTACCCACAACCAGAAATACCTTTATAGACACTTTACTGAGGCCTGGGGGTTGTTGGTAGCACAGATGACATGTTCCTGAGTTTTACTAGGGTCTGAGTACCACTAAAAATTGCAAAACAATGCCAGTAAGATGGCTCAGCAGATTAAAGGGCCTGCCACCCAGCCTGAGGGCCTGAGTTCAATCCCCAGTAGCCACAGAATGGAAGAGACAACAACTGAGGCCCCTTGTCCCCTGACTCTCATCTCTACATGCATGATATCTCATATACGCGCACACACACACAACTAAATAAAGCTATCATAATTTTTGATTAAAAATTTAAAAACAGGGCCAGGCGGTGGTGGCACATGCTTTCGATCCCAGCACTTGGGAAGCAGAGCCAGGCAGATCTCTGTGAGTTCAAAGCCAGCCTGGTCTACAGAGGGAGATCCAGGGCAGGCACCAAAACTACTGAGAAACCCTGTCTCAAAACAAAACTATAAAACCATAAGAAGGCTTATACTTAAGAGGATTATTGCAAAAGAATATGACTTATCTCAAGTAGTCCTCATGGAGTTGAGCAGAGCACAAACCCAGTAAAGTGTGCACCAGTCAAGTGTAAGATCATGAGTTCGAACCCCAACTCTACAGAAAGAGCCACAGAGTCACAGACTCGTGATACCAGCATCAAGATCCCTGGGTCTCACTGACCAGACAGCCCAGCCTTGTCCCTGCAAACTCCAGGACAATGAGACACTCTGTCCCCAAAAGAAGCAGACAGCACCTGAGAAAGACACTTCTGGCCTACACAGGCACACTAATCTACACATATGCATGGGTGCACGTGAGTGCGCACGCACACACACACATACACACACAGTATAAAGCAGTACCACAAAAGAAATTTTTTAAATAACTGCGATAGGGGCTGGAGAGATGTCTCAGTGGTTACGAGAACTGACTGCTCTTGCAGAGGACCTGGGTTCAGTTCCCAGCACACACACAGCAGCTCACAACTGCCTGTAACACCAGTTCCAGAAGATCCGATGCCTTCTTCAAGACTTACAGGCACACACATGGTGTATGGAAATACACGAAGACAAAAACACTCATGACAAAAACATGAAATAAATAAATCCCAAAAATAAAAATGAGTGCCACACAGCCAACACAGGCCTTTAACCCCAGCACTCGGGAGGCAGAGGCAGGCGGATCTCTGTGAGTTTGAGGCCAGCCTGGTCTACAGAGCGAGATCCAGGACAGTCAGGGCTATAGAGAAACCCTGTCTTAAAAAATAATCAATCATCAATCAATCAATAATCAATAAAATGTCTGTAGTTTCCTAAAGAAAGGATTAAAAAAAGATTCTCTTTTCCACAGTGCCAAGCACTACCCTGAGTGAGAACACAGTGTGAAACACTCCCCACGTCTCCTGGTTAATCTAACCGCTGCCAACAATGAAACTTTCCAACACACATCTATAAACACTCTGGAAAGGGCGAGCCCTCCAGAAACCAGGAAAACAAACATCTTAAATTCATGCCTTCTGCTTAGTCTTTAAGAATTTGGTTCTTTTTAAGGTTCATCAAAAGGAGTTTCTAAGAATCTGAGGTAATTCGTTTTTGTTTTTTTCTTAATAATAATAAAAAAAGTAAGGAATGTAAAAGTCAGGAAAGAATATGTAAGGTCAGCGTGAGCAATCTCTGCCAGGGTGTCTGCCGCCTCCACCCTCTGCACGCCCAGCCCGCCAGCATCACAGCACTGGAGAGGCTGTGGTATCTTTCTTCGTGTTTTACACAGTATTTCCATCAACTACTTCCCTCCTCCAGCTTTGCAGGGGGAGGGGTGGGGGCTGAGACAGTTTCTCCGTTTAGTTTTGGAGCCTGTCCTGGATCTCGCTCTGTAGACCAGGCTGGCCTCGAACTCACAGAGATTCGCCTGGCTCTGTCTCCCTAGTGCTGGGATTAAAGGCGTGAGGCACCACTACCCGGCCCTGTTTTCTTTCTTACTAACCAAGGTGTAAGCAATGAATTTAAAGACAGTTGTAGCAAAGGGGCCAGGCGATATAAACTCAAAGTATTACAACAGACTTACTTGAAATGTTTTTAGAATTTTTTTAACTCAAGTCATCAAAGTTGATTTTAGGAATTCAAGCAGAGGGGCTGGAGAGGTGGTCCAGCAATAAAAAGTACTTTTTTTTGGGGGGGGGGGTTGTTTTATTTTGTTTTTGTTTTTGTTTTTTTTTTTTGGTTTTTCAAGACAGAGTTTCTCTGTGTAACAGTCCTGGCTGTCCTAGAACTCACTTTGTATCCCAGGCTGGCCTCGAACTCACAGAGATCCATCTGCCTCTGCCTCTGCCTCTGCCTCTGCCTCCCGAGTGCTGGGACTACAGGTGTGAGACCAGACAAGCCTTTTTCTTTTCTTTATAAGTTTTTTTGTTGTTGTTCTTTTTTTTTAAAATATGATCATTGGTGTTTTGCCTGTATGTGTGTCCGTGTGAGGGTGTCAGAAGCCCTGGAACCGGAGTTACAGACAGGTGTGGGCTGCAATACCCGCATCCTCTGGAAGGGCAGCCAGTGTGCTCTTAACCTCTGAGCCATCTCTCCAGCCCCACTTGCTGGTCTTATAAGGGACCAGAGTTCAGTTCCCAACACCCACATCTGACAACTGTCTGAAACACCCTCCAGTCTCAGGGGATCTGGCAGCAACCGTGGGTACCAGGCATGTATGCAGTGCACAGACTGGCAGGCAGGTACTCACCCACAGGCATAAAATAAAAATAAATGTATCTTTTTTTTTTTTTTTGGAGCTGAGGATCGAACCCAGGGCCTTGCGCTTGCTAGGCAAGCGCTCTACCACTGAGCTATATCCCCAGCCCTTTTTTTAAAGAGAGCAGTCATGACTCAACATGGCTGATGTTCTGCAAGTAAGTCTTCATCAGTTTACGAGCTGCGAGCCTAACTGAACAACTCTGGCTATAGGATAAGACCTTGTCTTCTACCCGAAGTTAAAAACACGTCTTTCCCAGAGGTAACCGCATAGGCATTTGGTTTATTAACTGAAATACGAATTAAACCTAAAGCCTTGCTTCAAAGATTAGTTTTCTGCTGGTCTCTTGAATTGCTCTGAGTTTCCTCAACAGGCCCAGCTGTTAAATTTGAGAGCACAGATGCCCAGGGGTTGTACAAACAAGCCCTTGGCTGTGAAGATTTTTCTTTGGAATCATCAGAGACAGCTGACCGAAAGTATATAGACCCAGGCCCCTTTTGAGATTTCATTTTACAAACGGGGAGAAATAAAACAAACATATACGTGGGGTGTGTGTGTGGATCCTGCTTTGCTTCAAAAAAAGAAAAAAAAATCCACCAACTTTGAAAAGAAGGAGATATTGTTACCAATGGCAGAAAATGAGGCGAGAATCACACATCAAGTCGGAAAAACTGGTTCCCTGGCCCAGATTATCAGGCCCCAGATAAGCAGACCTTAAGCAGAGAGATCTTCGGAGGGCAGGGCGGCTGTGGAGAAGCCTGCAGAACGAGGTGTGTGCAGCTTTTACTGAGTTGACGTCACGTATCCAGGACAACTGACAGGAATTTAAACAGATCGTTCAAACCACATGCTCTCTAGGATGTGGGGAAGCAGTAACGAAGCTTTATTTTTACAGGGTTGGCAGACCGGTCTCTCAAAACACGACTTTGAGATCCGTGTTAGAAGTGCTGAATTAGGGCAAGTGACAGAGCTTGTGTGTCTCCTAGATAAGACACCACCCCTAGAAGTCCACAAACTCACCTGGGACAGGGACACTCAGAAAAATTTTGCCAGTTTTGGGTCCAGGATCTCTAATAAAATCCAAGCTACATTTTCATATTCTTACTCTCTTTTCATATGCCACACCATACCCTTTTCCCAAACTTTACTTTAAATGTTTTTGTTTGTTTGTTTGTTTGCTTTTGTTTTGTCCCCCCGCCCCGCCACGGCAGGGTTTCTCTGTGTAACAGTCCTGGAACTCTTGTAGCCCAGGCTGGCCTCAAGCTCACGGAGATCCACCTGCCTCTGCCTCCCAAGTGCTGGGGTTAAAGGCGTGTATCACCACCACCCTGCTATTTTAAATGCTTTTAATGTTCTTTACATTTCAAATTAAACTTTAGGTAGTAATTGATAAATTACACCCACAAAATAAAAATCCTAAACTGAAGCAGTTGCATTTTATTCATGAAAAAACATGTCCTACTAAAGGCAATGGTTTTTGCCACTTAAACGTCGTAGAAATGGCTTACCTGGACAACTCCAGTGGGGCTAAAATTAACCTAAATCTTTGAAAAGCATTCTGAAGTTAGGAGAATTCCTACGTACTCTCATCCTATCCAGAGGCTTCAATTTCCACCTTCTGGAAAGGAAGCAAACGGCTTCCTGCCCAGTCCTCACTGATGGCCAGACTTTACACATCACAGCATACGCCCGCCTCCTCCTTATCTTAATTTAAACTTGTTGAAATATGAGACTGTTTAAAGCTCACTAATGTTTTCCTGAGATTTATCTTAGGCCAGCATTAAGGACTCAAGGATCATCCAGACAGCTCTCTGGTCATTTGGTATTCCTAAAATATTTTAATTGCAGTGTTTATAGAAGCGAGTCTTAGCACTCAAGTAGGTGAGATTTTGATGTGCTAAAACGTAACCTATTTACATTTCTAGGCCCCATTTTAATGTTCTGATCAGTATTATATGCATCTGGAAAAAGGGCTCCCCACATCCTTCCCCTCTTTTCTAATTACATGAAAAATGTAAAAAGGGACAAGAAAATGGCTATCAATACAAAGGATTACTTAAAAAAATAGCTATATATTACTTTAACCCTATGTTTTCCTTTCAAAAACGGGATGCCTTGGCAAAAGTAAGCGAGACACATTCTTTTGTGCTTGGGTGCACAACCGGAAAGCCAAGCCTCCAGGCCTTGGGGAAGAAGCCTGCGCTGATGTGCTGGGAGATAAGGCCCCACAGTAACACTTAAGGATGGGCCTGCTCGCATTCGAATTTCTGCATTCCTCAAGAACAATTCATGGCAATAAGCAACTTTGCAGAAGAGCCACATGAAAGCTGGGGCCAATGAATGAGGGTCATCTGCTCTTTATCACAGGGTAAACCTCACCCCGGCCAGCGCCTAACCTTTTAACCTTGCCGATTCCTAATTTACACATGAATAATGGAATTCTGGCCCAGAGTGCAACTTTCCGCTTCTAGCTGCTAAATTCAGAAACTAAGACTCAGCCAGTGTGTTAAAAAACCCCAGAGTGGCACAGATTAAAGTGTTGGGTTACAGGTAGCTACTACCACCGCTAAGCCAAAAGATGCATTCGCTCATAAAATCCCTAAGAAAACAAAAAGAACACACTCGGACCCTGCTGCTATCGGTAAGTGGAAGAACTAGCTTTAAAAACACAGAAACAACAGAATGCCCACATAATGCTCCTTCCTCTCTTCCTGCTCACTTTGGATAACATCTGCACAGGAAGGGCGATTAAAGCCCCTGTCACAAGACACGGCCTCTTAAACGACAAAACTGTTTGACTCCGGGATCGCTGAGAGCCTTCCTATTTTTAAAGAAAAATCTAAATTTAAATTCTTGTTTTAAAATCCATAATCATGACTGGATGAAAGTACCCACTGACAGCAAGGAGATGGTCTAAGCAGTTCATCTGGAAAGTTTTGCTTGTTTCTGAGGGTCTATGAGATGGCTGGGGGTGGGGGGAGGTAAATGAACATTTCTAAGACAGAGCCTTGATATATAGTCCGAACTGGTCTAGGACTCGCCATCCTCCTGCCTCAGCCATCCACATAATGGGATCACAGCTATGTGCCACACCAGATACTTCAATCCAAAGTTTTATATTTATAACATGAAGATTAGGTCATCCCCTCTCCACAATACTTTGCAAAGTGATTAATATGCAAATAGGTATTTAAAATAATTCTAAAGATACAAAAATGTAAAGATACTCAAAATGTTAAAAGTTTTTATAATGATAGGTTGGGTTTTTTTTGGGGGGGGAGGGTTGGTTTAGGAGTTTAGAACTGAACCCAGACACTCATGCCTGCCAAACACATGCTCCAACATTTCATCACTAACCCAGGCCCTGGTCCTAATATTTGCTTCATTTCAGATTTTATTTATGGAGTCAGAAAGCTGGGTGAGCTATAGGATTCTGTCAGGCTTCTCAGGAGGTCCTGGAAACAAGTGTGGTCCTGATAAATGTTTGTCTTTTAAACCCTGTCCACTCCCCTCCACCACCCACTTCCCCACAAAGGCAACACAATCTACAGTTCCTTGGCATGGAAAAAAAAAATGATTCCACAAATCTGAAAAGGTGGGGAAAGAAAAATCGCCGAGTGATTGTACATTATACAAGACTCAAGTGAACAGAGTGTAAGGCTAAAATGCACATTCTCCTCAAGTGATATTGTACAGAGAAACTAGTACTCAATGAAAGAAAGATTTAAATGGCCAATGATCAAAGCCAAAGAAAACAGCAGGAGGTCTTGGGGTGGAGTTTATCAGAAATCTTTTAGGGGGTTATGCTCTTCTTTGGTAGGGGTGGGGGTGGGGTGAGGCTTGGAAGCGTCTCTAATTTGCCAACATAGTTCAACACAAATATCACTCTGCTTGCGGTTATTTTCTACAATTCATCATCACCACACAATTACATCAATTACCTCTCTAAGTGCAGCAGAAACATGCCCCTGAGCTGTAGTTAAGGCACCTGGGAAAGTCCAAGCCATCTCCAAGCTTCAACTGTGGAGTGGAGATCTTGGATAACACACTTCCTGAGGGTTATGTGGTTATCTCCAGAACGTGCTCGTCCCGTTGTGCACTTTGTGAACGGGTCAGTGTGTGCATGGTGCTAAGATCTGCCCTTCCGAGGCCAACAGCACGGCCAGAGCTGTAAACCTCTTTCCAGCATGCCACTTCGCTGAGTGGTGCTTGGTCACAGGAAGAGGTGGAGACCTGAAAGAGTTCCCTTACCTGTCCTAGGCCGGTCCTGACACCTAGCAGTTCCGGAGGTCAACCACCACCCAATGGATCATAAGGCTGACAGTTGCTTGGATGATGTTAATACAAAGGGAATCCTTAGACAACAGACTTTATGAAAACTGGAGCAAATAAATGAGCAGATCTGGTTTAATTCCTTTAGGCCTAATACAGAAAGGGCCTTGATCTCCTTCCCTCCCAGCTGGAAAAGACGAGACATACTTCAAATGCTTCAGAGTTACTGGCCAATGCCCTCTCTTATAATCTAAGAACAGCCTGAGAGACAGATAGAAGGTTGGGCTGTAAGAAAGATTTAGCACTCAAGAACCAGCCACCCAGCAGAAAGACTTGTTTGTGATGGTTTCCATTCAGTGAATTCCCAAAGACTGAAATTTTACAACAGCTTTGCTTGTACGGGCCAAACGTCTTCCCGTGATCTTACAGTGTGCAACATTTGAAGCGCGGACGGCCACCTGGCATTTTCAAAGTCTGAGTTGAATTTAGTTCCCAACAATGCAAAGCTTGTTGTGGATTTCTCTGCACACCTTCATTAGCGCCAGCTATCCCATCTCTGGTAAAATTCTTAACGCACGTATGCATTTAGTGCTACTCATAAGCCGATAATAATAATAATAATAAAACCTTCTAACCGGGAAAACTGTTACCACCAAGAAGAACTCAAACACTTACTTGACAAGGTCAGATGAGCTTTCTGACTGAGGATGGCTCCGTACTTGTTGACTGCCAAGCACTGATAAAATCCTTCATCCGACTGCCCTCCTCGCCTGCCTTCCACCTCACTCACGTATAAAGAGCCATTTGAGAGAACCTGGATCCGTTTATTTTCAGACAATTTTGCTCCATTTTTTAACCACGTGACCTTAATGGGGCCTTCTCCATGAGCCTGGCAATCTAAAAGGACCGGGTCTTTCCTTGTGACAGTCACATCCTGTGGTTCTCTCATGAAAAACAGTTCGCTAAAGCTCCACACTCCTGCAAAGAAAAAGGGAGAAAGGGGTATATCCAGAATTACAGGTATAAAGTCATTTAGCACACAACTGTAAAACACATATTTGTGGGATAAGGCACTTTCTCCAGCCACGATGGTTAACTGCCAAGGACCTTAGTAACTGCAAACCCTTTCAACACGTGCGAGAGGTCGCCTTTTACAATGTCTACACTCAAAACATGGGAAGATTCGGATACCTTCTATGAAGCTTAAGAATTTGGTTCTCAGGTTTCTGGCCAGAGACCCAAAAATCATCAGAACTCACTAGCACAAGCCATTTGCTACTTTTACAAGCTTGTCAAAAAGATCTTGAACAGGGTTAAGTCATAAAAGTCTAATTTTACAAGAAATCATTAGCAAAACTCCAACTCTGTGAACAAGCGAGTTTATTTCCTTGTCTCCTGAAGTGTTTTTGGAAAACACGGCACCTACTCCTTTGGGAAGTACGTTTATCTTTTGTGACAAATTACAAGTTTGCATTTTTTCCTATCTGCCCTTTTACAGCAGGGATGCTGTCTCCTCTCCTTAAAAGAAATCCATTTACTTCATTTCTGCCAAGCCAGCTAGGTATTTAAAGGGCACACAATAGACTTTGAAAAGTTGGTAACTCTGGCTGCTTGTGCTCAGTGGGTGATCGGATTAGGAAACCTTTATTTCACTTTTTTCGAGCTACCAACTGTTGGAAAAAAATGCGTGACTAATTGGTCCTTACTGTCTAATAGGGATAGGAGATTGCTTAATCAACCAATACACATTTTTATCAGAGCAGAGGAAATGCTTTATCCAAGCATACACAAGTCCCTAGTCCCCCAGAATAAGGCATTTGTTACCTCTTGCATTTAGAGCAAAAGCACGTTGACCTGGGCCAACATAAAGTTAGGGGTCTTGGTAGGAGACTTTATTTTTTTTTTTTTTTTAAACACTTCTCCTGCTCAGTTTGAAGCCCAGATCACAAATACACAGCAATGATTTATCTGTTTCTGATCAAGACAGATCCTGAAAAACCCCAGAGTCTGGAGCTCTGGACTTCCACTAAGGTCTGCCCAGGGCAGCTACCCCAAAAGCCCCATGCAGCCTGCAACCACTCCGGAAGAACGCCCATTGTGTTTCTGAGCTGCATCCTACTTTGATCCTTTCTCTTGCTAACTGAAACTAACTCTTCCAGAAAGAAAAAAGAAAAAGAAAGAAAAAACAGTGCTTGTAATTTATAAATAAATCAAGCCCCTAAACACCTTTTCAAATCCCCTCTTTCTCCTAACATTCACTTTACACGTTTCCGTCTTTGAAGAAACCAAGATTGAAGAAAGGGAGATAAATAATTTATGCAAATTTGTGCAAGACTAATCTGAAGGTTTTAGGAACCTCCAGCCGAGACCCCAAAGACCTACATGCAGCAAGTAAGTTCAATCCAGACACCTTCCTCTCTCCCTCTCTGGGGACACAAATGGGCCACGCAACTTTCAAGCTCTTTCTCGTTGCAATTCCACCCTCCCATCTCCTTGCTCAGTTTCGAGCTGCGGAAGCGGGGAGAGGGGGGGGGGGGGCGCCCGGCTCGGCCACCTCGAGACCTGAGGGACCCACTGCAAACCCTAGAAACGGCGCGCAATCGCGGCGCCCCCCTGCGCGGCGAGGCTGCCACTCAGGAAACAATATAAATAAAACCACGTGCGGCCGCGGCCCGGGACGCTACGCGGAACCCCGAGCTGGCCTCAGCCCGGACAATGGCGTGAGCCGGGCGAGTGGACAGCGGCCCCGGGGAGACTCGGCCTTGGCCGAGGAGCGCTCGGAGCGCGCATCCCGAGGGAACCCGGCCGGCCGCACCACCCGGGGCATCCCGGCCCGTCCCCCTCCCCGCGCACGGTCGCGCACACTCGCTCTGGGAGCGCGCCCACCTGGAACCGAGCCGAGCGGCGGCAGCAGCAGCAACACCAGCAGCAGCAGGGGCGGCATCCCCGGGCGCACGGGAGGCGCCATTCAGCGGGGCTGCGCGGGCATGCTCCCGGGCCGTGCGCCCGCGCCCGCTGCTCCCGCTGCTCTCCTGGACCCGCAGCTCCTGCTGCACCGGCTGCTCCGGCGTGGCGAGGCGACGCGCCGCTTGCAGGCGCACGGACGCCCGCGCGCGCGCCAGGCCGCGGGGACCACGCGCGTCGCGTCCGGCCCCGGGCGGAGGGAGGCTGCAGAGGGCGGCGCAGTGGACAGCCTGGCCGGCCGGGGACTACTTTCTACATCTGGCCCCTGGGCCCCGCACGGCGAGGTCGGCGCTGCTGGCGGAGGGACACGCTGCGATCGCTTGGGCGACCCCGGGGACAGGGGGAGGGCCCCGCCGGACAATGCACCTGGGGGTCAGGCCCCCGCCCCTCAGCCTGCGCGCCACGGCCGGCCACCGGGCCACAAAGGCCAATCCTCCTGGCCGCGGCCAGCCCCCCGGGGCCCTTCTCCCTCCTGCCGGCCAGTTGAGGATTCTGCACGGAGGAGGGGGGTGGGGTGGAGGGATGGTGTTGAGAGATGTGGAAAGGCCGGAGACTTCTCCCCTGATGGCCCCCTGCCCATCCCCCTGCTTTGCTCAGCCGCCCAGGCCCTCCCTGTTCAGGGAAGTCCAGTTCCCACTTCTGAGGCTTGTCAGCGCCCCTGGAGGCATCCTATGGCGACACCCGCCCCCACTCTACCACCCACATTTGGAGACTTCTTATCATCCCTGGTCCCATCAGATACAGCCGTCCGTGGCTTCAAAATCAGCTAACAGAGCCCTAAAATTAGCAGTTACCTTTGGGGGGGAATTTTTTTTAACTCTGCTTCAAGTTAATTAAGTTTTTAATGTGTGAGAACTAAGTACATAAAGGCCCTTGTCCTGGGAGTAGAGGCGAGATCAGAGGATATCCAGAGCTTGATGTGCCAGGCCAGACTTTGGTGGGTTACCTGCTTAAAAGTTAGGCTGATGACAGGAGACACCAACGATGGGAATTTGTTCACAGCTCTTGAAATTAATTAAGGCTAACCAGAGGAGCCGAAACGTACATTTAAAGAGTGCGAACAGGGGGGCTACCCCTTCGCCTTTACACGTGGATTAGCGTTTGCTAATCCCGATCTAAATCTTTGGCACATGACGAGGGCACAGGCTAAAAGCTAACTTTAATTAAAGCCGCTGACGGAAATCTAGCTTTTGTCACTAACTGCCCTTAGCAAGTTTCAGGAATCCTTCTGGTTGCGGGGAGAGGGTGGAAGCAGGAGGGGAGGAGAGTGGTTTTGGAAATCCATTAGGACCCCCTCTCCCCACTGCTTACCCTCAAACTTACTTAAAAGTCAATCTACTTTGCGGTTTCATTTTAACCCCACGTAAAACAGCAGTACCCTTGGCTCTGTTGCCTCCAAATCCGTATTATAATACAGATGCGTTTGAACAATTTCTAAACCTCAGAATAAAAATTCGTGGAAAAAGAAAAATTGTTTGGGGTACTAAAATGCAGTACTGCAGAAATCTTTTAAATATCCGGTCATTGAAATTTTCAGAAAATGGGGTGCTTAACTATTGGCTTTTAAATTGCGTTCCTGTTTGGATTGTTTTGAGACAGGATCTCACTTTGTAGTCCAGACTAACCTGGACATCATTTGTATGTGGTCCAGGCTGGCACGGAACAGTCGGGCTTGGTTTTCCTTTATTGTATGATTATTTCCTTCTCCTTCTTGATTTCGAATTCTTGGTCCCAAGCCACCAAGTGCTCCTTTTCCTGGATAAGAACGGCTAATGAGATGTTTTCATTCAGTTACACCTGGGAACCTTATGACTCGAACCTGGTATTTGCCTTGAGGAAGGCTTCTTGCAGTGAATCCAAATGGAAGGGGAGGATGTAATACATTAAACAACCTGTTGAATCAAGTCTAACATGTATTAACAGTACCATACTGGACAGGAGCAGAGTTCCTCCGACCGTAGATATGTTATGCCATGTTGTAAGACTTGTGGTCTATGCAGCAGTTTTCATATACGTTCATTGGCCTCACGTGGTAAACCTAGGAGGTAAATAGAGATGTTGGGAGGAAAAGGGTGTATCAGCTCACAGATAACAGTCCATCACTGAGGGAAGTCAGGACAGGAAACAGGGCAGGATGCGGAGCCTATTGAGGAGTACTACTTCCTGGCTTGTGCAGATCTATATAGATATGTAGAATGTATATTGATATTATATATGTTAATCTTCCAGGACCACCAGCCCAGTGAGCTGGGCCCTATCACATCAATCCTCAGTTAAGAAAATGCACCAAAGGTTTGCCCACAGGCCAATATGATGTGGCCATTTTCTCGATTGAGTTTCCCTCTCCCAAATGACTCTAGCTTATGCCAGATTGACATAAATTAGCCATCGCAGATGTTCTTATTAGTAATATCGCCTATTTAATTTGAAGAAATGGATTTAGCCAATGTCACCAATTAAGAAGTGATAACTAGGGGCCAGGGTTCATGTTTTCTAATTTCCAAGTTTTACCTGTTTTTTTTTTTTTTTTTTAGAATCCTCTCTGCCTTTAAACTTTTCTTTTTAAGTAGTTCTTCTTATATTAGAGTCAGAACCTCAGGCCCCATACTTGCTGGGCAAACACTCTAACGTTGAGCTGCAACCCCCCCCCCCCAGCCTCTTGTCTTTTTTTTATTTGTATCATTTTTAAGATTTACTTTTTATTTTTAAGGATGTATGGGTGTCTTTGTGTGGTTTTGTGCTCAAGAGTACAGGTTGCCGTGGAGGCCAGAAAAAGGTATTAGCTCCCCTAGAGCTGGATTTACTTATGGTTGTGAGCCTCCTGTTATGGGTAATGTGAAGCAAATTCAGGCCCTCCCAAAAAGCTGTATGTGTTTTTAACTGTTGAGCTATCTCTCATTTTATTTTTGAGACATGGTCTTATGTAGCAGAGACTAGCCTTGAACTCTAGAACTTCCTGCATTCACCTCCCAAGGGCTGTGATTACAGGTGTGTACCAGTTTATACTGTGGTTGATGATCAAACCCAGGGCCTCGAGCATGGAGGCAAGTCTTTACTAATTGACCTCTATCCCTAGGCCTCCTTGTCTACTTAAAAACAAAACAAACAAGCTGGGAGGTGGTGGCACACACCATTAATCCCAGCACTCAGGAGGCAGAGGCAGGCAGATCTCAGTGAGTTTGAGGACAGCCTGGTCTACAGAACTTGTTCCAGGACAGCCAGGGCTACACAGAAACCCTGTCTCCAAGAACCAAAACCCAAACCAACCAAAAAAACAAAAAACCTATCCCGATGAGAATTGACAGCATATTTCTTTGAATAACACAGTACGTATCTCCTCAGAAATTGCTCTCACATATTATTACTCTTGCGTCATGTGCTGAGTCCCATACCTACTTAAGAGCTGACAATCCAGCTCTTGAAATGACCCGTCATTTCCATCCAGAAGCACATGTTACATACACTAGACAAACACCACAGCGGTAAAGCCTGGTTTGGGGTTTCTGACACACTCAAGTTCAGATTTCAATATTGTGTAAACAAGTTACTGAAGTTCTCAAACCTAATCTGTGTCATGGGGAGGAGGATAATGCCAGTGGGCTACAAGACTAGACTAGCATGTACGGAAGGCACCTGCTCCCCAGCCCTGTAAGTAATTGCATCGTTAATGTTTGGTAAGCAGATATCCCCCAGTAATGACAAATCTTCATCCTTTCAGGCAGGCCTGATTTTGAGAAGTTCATTTCTGAGAATCAAATCTGATTGACTTGGGGATGACTTTAAAAATAAAAACCTCCCTTTTTAGGAGTGCCTGTGTGGTTCTGAAGGGGTTAAGACATGCCAGGGTGTCCAGCCTTCCATTAGAGGATGAGGCTTATTGAGACAACTACTTACACATTGTTTTGCTTCCCTGTTTGGAAACAAGGTCACTGATTTTCAGACCGAAAGAGTAGGTCATATATACTGAAACTAAAGAACAGAAGGGGCCAGGGAAATGGCCCAGTCGGTAAAGAGCTGCACACCCATGACAGCCTGAGTTCAGATCCCCAACACCCACATGATACCCAGCCACAGCAGTGCACATCTGTAGTCCAGACAATGTGGAGGGGCAGAGAGGTGGGGTGGGTCCTGGGAGCTCACTGGTGAGCCAGCCTAGCTAAATTCATGAACTCCAGGTTCCATAGGACCCTGTCTCCAACAAGTAAGATAAAAGGGCTGGAGAGATGGCTCAGTAGTTAAGACCACTTGTTTCTTAAAAGGGCCTTGTTCAGTGGGCACACAGGGATAACTTCAGATCTAGAGAGACAGTGACCTTTCCTGGCCTCCAGAGGCACCAGGCACACACACAGTGCATTCATGCGTGCAGGCAAAACACTCCTAGGCATAAAATAAAAATAAAAAAATCTTTAAAAAATTGTTTTTTGAGATAGGGTTTCTCTGTGTAGCCTTGGCTGTCCTGGAATTCACCCTGTAGCCCAGGCTGGCCTCAAACTCAGAGAGATCTGCCAGCCTCTGGGATTAAAGTCATGCACCACCACTACCAGGCTCTGAAATCATTTTGACAACAACAACAAATCTATTCTTGGGCTGAGGAGATGGTTACGTTGCCTTGCAAGCATGAGGATCCCAAGTACCCAAGTGAAAAGACATCCGCAGTAGCATGCACCTGTAATCCCAGCTCTGGGGAAGCAGAGACAGGCAGATCTCTGGAAGCTCACTGAGCAGCTTAGTCTGGTGAAGTTCCCGGCCAATGAAAGACTCATCTTAAACAAAAGGAGGAAAGCACCTGAAGAATGATGCCCAACGTTGTCCTCTGACTTCCACATGTGCATCCTCACGCACACAAAATGCACACATACTCTCATGCCCCCCAACACACTCAACTCTTCTCAATGTTGTCTCTTGCATCTGCTGCCACCTCCACTTTTGGTGTCTCTCTTCTGAACCATTGCATACTTCCCCAAAGCCTTCCAATCTTCTGTCCCGATCCAGTTTTTGAGTTATTACCTGGTAAACTTGTCTGTAATCAGCTTTTGCTTGTCACTGAGACCCTTCCACTATCCCCTTGTTGCCTGTAAAAATGCCCCAGCATTCCTTACAAACTCCTTGATTCTGATGGTCCCAGCTGTGGCTCCAAACGGCCTTCACAGCTTTATGGTCAGTATTTCCCTTATTCTTATGTTTGCCTTCGGATGCCTAAATTATCCACTGACCTCTATAGGGACTTCTCCCTGAAGCCTAAATATCCTCCTTACCCTTCTTTACATCACACTCTGAGACCTTTCCTAATCTTAACTATACTTATGGAGAAGGCACAGAGATTTTTGTCTAAAACATTATGGCAGTTTTACACCACGTGGCTTGTTCACATTCCGTCACTCAGCAGCTGGCACCTTGAGGGTACCCACCACGCTCTGATTTACCTCGTTCTCCTCACAGCATGAAGGACACTGCAGGCAAGAACTAAATAGATACATTTTTAAAGATATGTTTGTGTTTAATGTGTATGTGTTTGTGTTTGCCTTCGTGTGTGTGTGTGTGTGTGTGTGTGTGTGTGTGTGTGTGTGTGTACCACATGATGCATGCCTGGTGTCCATGGAGACCAAGAAGAGGACGTTGGATACCCTGGAACTGGAGTTAAGGGTGGTTGTAAACCATCATATGGGAACTGAACCAGGTCCTCTGGAAGTGCAATACATGCTCTTAACTGTTGAGCCATCTGAATAGATATTTCTTTTTTTGAATAAATCATTTAACTTTATTTTATGTGCATTGGTGTGAAGGTGTCTGATCCCTTGGAACTGGAGTTATAGACAGTTGTGAGCTGACATGTGGATCCCCTGGAACTAGAGTTATAGACAGTTGTGAGCTTTCATGTGGATGCTGGGAATTGAACCCGGGTCCTCTGGAAGAACAGCTAGTGCTCTTAACCACTGAGCCATCTCTCCAGCCCCTTAGATAGTTCTTTTAAAAAAAAAAAAAAAACAAACAATTTTTTTAATTAAGAAATTTTTTTTTCCATTCATTTTACATTATGATGCGGCCTTGAGGCAGGGGGAAGGACATGGACTTGCCTTTACTGGCTGCGCCTCCCCATGGGAGACCTTGCCTTCTGTGGGTAGATATTTCTTATATGAAAGGATGATGAGTTACTGTAGCATAATGCTGATTAAACAGGTGCACGCAGGGCTGAAGGTGTAGTTCACTAGGTAGAATGTTTACCTAGTACCCACAAAGCTCATGGTTCTCTCACACCAAGCGATTGAATCATGCCTGTAACCCCAGCACCCAGGAGGTAGAGGGTCAGAAATCCAAGGTTGTCCTCTGCTAATAGCAAGTACCAGGACAGCCTGCAAAACAGGAGGCCCTGTCTTAGAACAAACAAAAGGGAAGCAATTTCCAGAAAGATCTTTGAGAGGTTACGAAGTTCTTTTCTTGTATTGTCATTGGCTGGGGGACAGTGATCATTTCTGCCTTTAGTGTGTGTTTATCTGAATTTACATTTAACAGAATGCAAAACCAATTTAGTGTATGGCAGAAAGATTTTTTTTCTCACTGAACCTACCGGAACAGCCTTGCAATCCCAGCTAGCCAGGCAGCTAAGGCAGGAGAATTGCACATTGGGAGCCTGCTTAGGCTGCAGAGTGAGTTCAAGGCCAGCTTGGGGAACTTGGTGAGCTCTATCTCAAGAGTAGAAAGTAAGACGAAGGCTGGAACTGTACATCAGTGGAGCATTTGTTCAGCACACAGAAGGCCGGAGACGCAATCCCCATACTGAAAAAAAGAAGAAGAAGGTATGTTTCCCACTTCCGGTAGCTGTCTAGGAAGAGAGAACCTAAGGGTCTGTGTGTGAGCATCTGTCACAGAACCATTTCTGAGAGCCATAGCCAATCAGAGAGATCCCAGGCTAGGAGAGGTCAAGAAACTTCTGGAAGGTCATAAACAAGCAAATGAAATGTGCAATTGAAATGTGAGCTGGCACTTTCAGAGTCTCATTGATTTGTGTGTAGATGTTTCCCGACTCATACCGAGTCTGCTGCTCGGCACCTGCTTATCTTCAACAGTGTTCATTGATCTGTAGTAGACAGGATTTGCTGTCGATGGAACTTTTTTTTTTTTTTTTTTTTGAGACAGGTCTCCTGTATTTCAGGCTAGTCTCTAACCTGCTATATAGCTGAAGCTGACCTTTAACTTCTGATTCTCCTGCTTCCACTTCCTGAGTGCTGGGATTACAGGGGTTCACCACCACAACTCTTTCAGGAGGTACCAGGGCTTGAACCAAGGGCCTTGTGCATGTTACACAATCATTCTGACAACTAAACTGTCTGTAGCCCTTAATTGGGCTTCTTTCTCCCTCCCTCTCTCCCTCCCTCCCTCCCTTCCTTCCATCTTTTTAAAATTATATTTAGGGCCATGTAGTGGTGGATCTCTGAGTTCAAGGCCCCTGGTCTACAGAGCGAGTTCCAGGATGGCTAGGATTACACAAAATTTTTCTTGGGAAAAAAAAAAAATTACACTTAGTAGCTAGAGGGATGGCTAAGCAGTTGAGAGCACTTGTTGCTCTTGCAAAGGACCCAGGTTTGGTTCCTAGCACCTACAGGTGGCTCACAACTATCCATAACTACAGTTCCAGGGGGCCCAATGTCTTCTGACTGTAGCTGGAGACCTTCTCTCCAGCCCCCACCAAGCCCTGTTAGTCCAACAACCCACTTATAAAATAAACACACAAACACTTATATTATTTAAACTACTTGGCCATTACCTCAGGCCTACCATTGTCTAGCTCTTACTCTTATATTTAGCCCATTTCTATTAATCTATACTTAGCCACGTGGCTCGTGGCTTACCAGAACCTTACATCTTTCTTGTCATGGCGGCGGCTGGCAGTGTCTCTGCCTCCACCTTCCACTTCCCAGAATTCTCTTCTCTCCTTGCCCCATCTATACTTCCTGCCTGGCTACTGGCCAACCAGTGTTTTATTTTAACCAATCAGAGCAACACATTTGACATACTTGAACATCCCACAGCATTGGCCTCTATGGGAATCAGGTATGCACTGGTATGCATACATGCATGCAGACAAAATACTCATACATAAAAAATAAGTCTAAAACAATTTTAATTACCATTTATTCATTCATTTATCTGTCTGTCTGTCTGTCTGTCTGTCTCTCTGTGCATGGGTACCACTATGCATGTGTGGGAGGTCAGAGGACAGCTTTGGCGAGCTGCTTCTTCCTACTGTATGGGTCCCAGGGATGAATGAAAACCTGTCATTTTGTTTGTCGTCTCTTAAGGGCATTGCTAGAACCTCTAGTAAAAGATCACGTGCCTCAGAGAGATGGCTCAGAGGGTGCAGGCACTTGCTGCTAAACCGAAAGACCCGAGTTCAGTCTCTGGGGTTCATTTGCTTGTCGTCAGCAACGGCCTTTTGTTTCTATTAGAGTTCTTGTCCCAGCTTCGCTTGATGTGACATAAGAGGTGGGGACGGGAAACTTGAAGATTCTGACGGAGGTGTCCTAGAGGTCTGTAAAGTCAGGCTGATGGGCGGAAGGGATGCAGGCGCTAACACCAAGAACCCGGCAACAGTAGAGCAGCCGTGGTTTGAGCAAGTTCCCGTGCTCCTACCGACCTACTGTAAGTCATTCTCCTGGCCAGGAAAAGATTGTGTCGTCTCCTGAGCTGTTGGGTGGATGAGAGAAGATGGAGTGATGAGGAGGGGAGACGTGGACAGAGGCATTGGCTGGGACACCTTCAGGCTCCATTAGAGGCTCTCCAGGGGTCTAAAGGACTCCAGCACACTGTTCCTTTTATGGCCTAGCTCAAAGAGTGCACCAGGCCTCAACACCTTTGTGTAGCACCCAGCTAAGTGCTCTGCACACAGTGGGCCGAGGGGGGTCCCCGAATTTTATAGAGGAGGAATGCCATGCTTTTAAATTGGGTCTTGCCAAGTAGAAGGTTTGGTTGAGGGTTGGTATGTGTCTGGGGGCAGGATGTAGACAACAGACAGGAAAAATGGCTCACAGATAGAAGCCTGTAAACTGTGCCCACGCCCTCACCTGGGCAGCATTTTAAGCCCAAGCTTCAGGGAACAGAATTCTTTCCAAGCTCCCTGCCTTACCAAACATTGGTGTGAGAGAGGTCTGTGGTGACTTCAGGCTGGGATTTGCTGAAGCAGGTTTCATGAATCATTCCCAATCATTTCCCAATCATTTCCCAATCAACTCATCCGAGATTTGTCTAGGGCTGGGGGTGTAGCTCAGCTGATAGAGGGTCTGTGACTGGAGAGATGGACGTTCCACAGGGAAAGTACTTGTTTTACGTGCATGAGGATCTGGCTCTTGTAACCCTAGAACTGAGGAGACAAAACAGGAGGGGGCTCCCTGGAGCTTGCTGGGCAGCCAGCATGTCCTTCTTGTCAAGTTCCAAGCCAATGAGGAAACTGTGTGGAAGAGGAGGAAGGGGAAGAGGAGAAGGAGGAAGAGGAGGAGGAGGAGGAGGAGGAGGAGGAGGAGGAGGAGGAGGAAAAAGATTGGAGTGATACGTCAGTACTTGCCACCTAAGAGTGAGGCTAGAGTTCAGATTCTCAGAAACCACAGAAAATGTCCTGGCAGGTGGGATGGCCATCTGGAATCCCGGTGCATGGGAGGCAGAGAAGGGGGATCTTGGGAGCAAGTTGGCTAGCTCTTCATTTAGGGCCCTCAAAGCCCCTGCGTGACATGACAACACATATACTCATGTGTACCACAGGAAAGAAGGTGGAGACAGAAGTTCAAGTCATCCCGAATGACACAGTGAGTCTGAGGGTAGCCTGGTCAACATAAGACCATGGACTGTGTCTCAAAGAGAAAAGGAAGATGTGTATACACTGGTGTTTAATTCTCCATTAGGCTCAATGGTTAAGAGCATTGGCTGCTCTTCCAGAGGACTAGGGTTCAATTCCCAGTACCCACATGGCAGCTAACGACTCTCTGTAACTCCAATTCCCCATGGCAAAACACCAGTGCATATAAACATAAAAATAAATAAATTAAAAATGTACTTTATAGCCAGGCATGGTGGGCCACAACTTTAATCCCAGAACTCAAGAGGTTGAGGGAGGCAGATCTCTGAGCCCTGAGTTCAAGTTCAGCCTGGTCTACAGAGCAAGCTTGAGGACAAAAGGGCTACACAGAGATACCCTGTCTCAAAAAAAAAAAAAAAAGAAAGAAAGAAAGGAAGGAAGAAAGAGAGGGAGGGAGGGAGGGAGGGAGGACGGAAGGAAGGAAGGAAGGAAGGAAGGAAGGAAGGAAGGAAGGAAGAAAAAAGAAACCAAAAAATGCACTTTCTATCAGTGGGAAGCTTCAAGCTTTCTCTATGCACTGGCCTGCTATTATTTCTGCTCCTATTAGCCATGGATGACAGCACTAGTGAGGTTTAGAAACAAATTAAAATAATGTTTCTTTAGATCTGTCATGGCGTGTGTAAGTGTGGATGTCAGAGGGTAACTTGCAGGATTCGGTTCTGCCTCCAACTCCAGAGTGTCAAGATCACAGGTGTGGAGCACCATACTGGTGTGTGTGTGTGTGTGTGTGTGTGTGTGTGTGTGTGTGTGTGTGTGTATACGTGTATACGTGTATGCATGTGGAGGCCAGAGGACAACCTCAGGTGTTCTCTCTCAGGCACACCCACACATAGATTTATATGCACACACACAATTTCAAATAAAATAAATCTTTTTTTAAAAAGACTAAGGGCTTAAAATATTAGTTTATTTATTTATTTGAAAATATTTATTTAAATACTGTCTACCAATATGCACTTTATAATACTAGGCAACCCTCTTATGTAGGAATTTTGGTAATACTATACAAAACCGGGAATAAAGACTATGTGGTTTTATATACTTTCATTTTCCAAGATAAAGATTTATGTACCAGTTGGTGGTGGCACACATCTTCAATCCCAGCATTTGGGAGGCACAGGTAGGCAGATCTCTATGAGTTCGAGGCCAGCCTGGTCTACAAAGCAAGTTCCAGGACAGCCAGGGCTACACAGAGAAACCCTGTCTCGAAAAACAAAAATTATAACTCTGTTTACAGGGTGATAGTTACAGCTTACCATTGGATGTTGACAAAATGAGTCTTCTTTGATTATATATGCTCCAAATATTAAAGGAGATTTTCATTTCAAAGCTGCTCTTAAACTTTCCTTGAGGTCAATATCCACAAATGATCCATAATCTGTTTTTACCAATCAAATCCCATTTTCCATGACTGGCACCTTCAAAGGCCAATTGCCACTTGGAGCCCTTGCTTCCTGTTCAAAGCCCCTGGATTGGTGAAGGAGTGTCAATGGCTTCAGCGCCTTTGCAGCTGCCTCTCCTCAGCCGTGGATAGTGCAGGGACCGTCGTTGTCTCCTCTGAGCGTCACAGATGTTCCGGGTTCTCACCTTCGGTGTATGGAAGAAGGGCGGAACCATGCCCCCTCCCTGCCACCTCTGCTTGGGCACCTTGGCTCAGTCAAGCCTAGCTATGTTTTCTGAAGCCGGAAAGAAGCAGAGGTGGGGCATGGGAGAAACCTTCCATGGCCACTGGAACACTGCCCTTTCCACCCTCCTCGTATATGTGTTTCCTCCTCCATGTTCCTATGTGATGTCTTGTGTCTCCCCTGCATAAGAGGGAACCAGTTTGCTGCAGCACAATACCCACTGAACAAAGAAGTAAAGGCACTTTGTAGACGATTTTTTTTATAATTTACTAAGTGGTTTCTCAATCTTATACAATATTTTACTTGCTATTTTGTGACATTTTAATTTACTTGTGTGTGTGTGTGTGTATGTGTGTGTGTGTGTGTGTGTGTGCGCGCGCGCGCGCGCGCGCGCGCGTGTGCGTGTGTGTGCGTACACCCATGAACATGTATACCATGATACCCATGTAGAGGTCAGAGGACAACCCATGTGATCCACTTCCCTCTTTCCACCATGTGGCTACCAAGGACGCAGGTTGTCAAGTTCGACACCAGGGACCCTTCCCTGATGAATCATCTCGCCAGCTCTAGTTTTATGATTTTAAAAAATAAATCTTGGCATTTTCTTTTTGCCATTTCTGGAAAAAAAAATGGTTGGTTTCTTTGTGGGTTTTTTGTATGTCAATGTCTTTCCTGTAGATAAACGTAAAAAGCAGGTCAGACAAAAGGACTGTGTCTATTGAAGAATGTGAAAGGTGAACTGGGAAACGTGGAGGTGGGAAGGGAAAATCCGAAGGAGAAAGGGGCTGTTGCTGGGTTGCTGGGTGCTCCTTTGGCAGTCATGAAACCCTGAGTTGGATCCACGGCACTGCATAAAACCAGGCATGGTCTCAAAGACCTGTCATACCAGCACTGTGGAGGATCAAGAAAAGTTCACAGCAGACTATAATAGAATTCAAGGTCTTTGAACCTGGGCTAGACGAGACTCTGTATTTTTCGTGATAAATAACGATAATAACTATAAAATTACAGTAACATAAGTATCTTGCTTATGTTATACCAAGTGTTAATAATCATGATTAAATGAAGAAAGAGCCATGTGGTCATTCAGGAACCCAGAAAGGTTTCCATGGGGACATCAGCCCATTTTGTAGTGGCCTGAACTCACCCACATGACCTAATCTCACTTCCTGTTGCTGGGACACGTGGTCTAAAGGGGTTCCAGGTATAAGGGAAATGGGATATAGTATACATCCTAGACTAGTTCAGAAAGAAATACTGCAAATATTTATGGAAGGTGTCAAAGGGTGTGAAGTCACTTAGGCTGTCTATTTTGCTATCTGTGGTCAAAATGACATACAGCTGTCATTGGGGCTGTGTGTCATTAGCTGCCCAATCTTTCTGAAGGCAAGAGTCTGTCTCATAAGTAGAGAAAACTATGGTATTTCTTTTTAAAAATGTTTTATTATTTTGTGCGTATGGGTATTTGCCTGCATGTATGTCTGTGCACTACACATGTGCCTGATGCCCACAGCAACTAGAAGAGGGCATTGGACCCCCTAGAATTGGAGTTATAGACTATTTTGAGTTGTCATCTGGGTGATGGGAATAGAACCTGGGTTCTCTAGGAGAGCAGCCAGAGTTGGTACTGCTGAGCCATCTTTCCAGCCCCAACTATGGTATTTCTTAGGGTTAGAAAGATTAAGTCATCTAAATCATTCTGGCTGGGATAAAAAAACAAAATCTCGCCTAGCAAGTGCAAGGCCCTGGGTTTGGTCCTCAGCTCTGGAAAAAGAAAAAAAAAAAAAAGAAATCTCAAAGTAGCTTTAATTTGCATTTCCCTGATGGCTCAGGATGTCGAAGAGTTTAAAAAGTGTTTCTTACCCATTTGTATTCCATCTTTTGAGAGCATTGTTCCCTGTCATGTCCCATTTTTTTTTAAGATTTATTTATTTATTATGTATACAGTGTGCCTGCACACTAGAAGAGGGCACCAGATTTCATTATAGATGGTTGCAAGCCACCATGTGGTTGCTGGGAATTGAACTCAGGACCTCTGGAAGAACAGCCAGTGCTCTTAACCTCTGAGCCATCTCTCCAGCCCCACATGTCCCATTTTTTAATTGGTTGTTTTCTTGAGGTTTCGTTTACTTGAGTTCTTTGTATATTCTAGATACTAACCCTCCACCAGATATACAACTGGTAAAGTTTTTTCCCCTAATTTGTAGGCTGCCTCTTCATTTAAATGTTGGTGTCCTTGGCTCTATACAAATTTTTTAGTTTCATGAGGTTCCATTTATTAGTTGTTGGTCTCAATGCCTGCACTATCGGGATCCAGTTCAGAATGTCCTTTGCTGTGCCAAGAAGTTCAAGTACATTCCCTGCTTTCTATCACAGTCAGCTTTATCAGGCCTGATGCCGAGGTCTTTGGTCCATTTGGAGTTGAGTTTTGTGTAGTGAGAGACAAAGATCCAGTTTGTTCCTCTCATGTAACCAGCTGTCCAGTTTGACCAGCACCATCTGCTGAAGATGCTGTCTTTTCTCCAGCGTGGATTGTTGGCTTTCTTGCCAAGTCAGGTGGCTGTAGGATTGTGGGGTGCTTGTGTATTAGCCTCCATTCTGTCTCATTGGTCAATGACCTGTTTTCACGACAGTGCCATGCTGGTTTAGTGTGGTAGCTCTGTAGTATGACTTGAAATCTGAGGTGTGATGGGCTCCAATAGCTTTTTTACTGTTCAGAATTGTTCTGGCCCTCTTGAGTCCTCTGTATACCATATGAATATTTTTTTATTTTTTTATTTTTATTTATTTTTTTTTTTATTTAGGTTTTTTGTTTTGTTTTGTTTTGTTTTGTTTTGTTTTTCGAGACAGGGTTTCCCTGTGTAGTTTTGCACCTTTCCTGGAACTCATTCTGTAGCCCAGGCTGGCGTCAAACTCACAGAGGTCCACCTACCTCTGCCTCCTGAGTGCTGGGATGAAAGGCGTGGGCCACCACCACCCGGCCTCAGCAAATAATTTCATTGGCATTTTGAAGGGTTGAATCTGTAGACTGTTTAGGTAGGCTGGCTCTTTCCACAATATTAATCTTACCAATCTATGAACATAGGAGGTCTTTCTCTGGGATCTAACTCAATTTTTTTTCCTTTCTTTCTTTTCTTTCTTTCTTTCTTTCTTTTCTTTTTGTGTGTGTCTTAAAGTTTTCGTTGCACAAATCTTTCACTTTCTTGGATAGATTTATTTTTAAAAAAGGGTTTTTTAAGATTTGTTTATTTTAGGCTGGACAAGTTATTTTAATGTCTGTGCCAACTTGCCAGCCCTGATAGATACATTTGAGGCTATTGTAAATGGTATTGTTTCTCTGATTTCCTTCTTGATGCATTCATCATTTGTATATATAAAGGCTACTGATTTTTTTTTTCTTTTTCTTTTTTTTTTCCCCCCGAGACAGAGTTTCTCTGTGTAGTTTTGGCGCCTTTCCTGGATCTTACTCTGTAGACCGGGCTGGCCTCAAACTCACAGAGATCCGCCTGGGCTCTGTCTCCCAAGTGCTGAGATTAAAGGTGTGCTCCACCATCACCGGGCCAGCTACTGATTTTTGTGGGTTAATTTTGTATCCTGCTATTTAGGTTGCAGTGGAAATGCTTTTAGTTTTTCTGTTTAGCAAGCTGTTTGGGGGCTTGCTGTATATTGCCTTTATTATGTTGAGAGATGTCTTCTATATCCCCAGTTTTGCAAGACTTTTATTATGAAGGGGCGTTGGAGCTTGTCAATAGCCTTTGCTTCATCTAATAAGACGATCATGTGATTTCTGTCTTTGGGCTTATGTGGTAGATTACATTAATTGATTTATGTGTACTGAACCATCCCTATATCCCTGGAAAGAAGCCTACTGCATCATGATGAATAATCTTTTTGATGTGCTCTAAATTCATTTTGCAATTATTTTGTTGAGAATTTTTGTGGCTATGTTCATCAAAGATATTGGCCTGTAATTTTCTTTTTTGTTGTTGGGTCCTTGGTCTGCTTTTGGGATCAGGGTAACACTCACTTTGTAAACAGAGTTTAGAAATGCTCCATCATTTTCTATTTTATATAATAATTTGAGAAGTATTGCTGTTAGTTCTTTGTAGGCCTGGTGGAATTCTGTGCTGAATTCATCTAGCCCTGGGCTTCTTAGCTGGGAAATTTTAAATTACTGCTTCTATCTCATCGGATGTAATGTATCTATTTAATTTACTTATTTCATCTCCCCCCCACCCCCAGAGCTGAGGACCTAACCCCGGGCCTTGCACTTGCTAAGCAAGTGCTCTACCACTGAGCTAAATCCCCAACCCCATACTTATTTCATCTTGACTTAGCTCTAGTCAGCTGTACATTGACAGACATTTGTCCACTTCTTTTAGATTTTCTAGTTTGTTGAAATACAGATTTTTAGATTCTCTTATGATTCTCTGAATTTCCTCAGTATCTGTTACAATATCTCCTATGGTAGTTTGAATAAGAATGGTCCCCATAGGCTCATAGATTTGAATGCTTGGTCACTAGGGAGTGACACTATTTGAAAGAGTTAGGAGGATCTGGAGGTGTGGCCTTGTTGGAGGAAGTGTGTCACTGGAAAGAGCTTTGAAGTTTCAAAGCCCAGGCAGAGCCCAGAGTCTCTTCCTGCTTCCTGCAGATCAGGATGTAGAACTCTCAGCTCCTTCTCCAGCATACCATGTCTGTCTGCATGAGGCCATGCTCCCCACCATGATGATAATGGACTAAACCTCTGACTATAAGCCATCCTCAGTTAAATGCTTTTTTTAAAAATAAGAGTTGCTTTGGCCATGATGTCTCCTTTTTCATATCTAGTTTTATACATTTAGATTCTTTTTATTTTTGCCAAAGTTTTGCCACTTTACATAGTTAATATATATATTGGTTTTTTGAGACAGGGTTTCTCTGTGTAGCCTTGAAGCCTGTCCTGGAACTTGCTCTGTAGACTAGGCTGGCTTCGAATTCAGAGATCCACCTGCCTCTGCCTCTGAGTGCTAGGATTAAAGGTGTGCACTACCAACGCCTAGCTTGATATATCTCAAAGTTTTGATGTAGGCACACACTTTCCTCTTAAAAAAAAAAAAAAAAAAAAAAAGATTTATTTATTATGTATATAGTGTTCTGCCTGCAGGCCAGAAGAGGGCACCAGATCTCATCACAGATGGATGTGAGGCACCATGTGGTTGCTGGGAATTGAACTCAGGACCTCTGGAAGAGCAGTCAGTGCTCTTAACCTCTGAGCCATCTCTTCAGGCCCACACTTTCCTCTTAGGACTGCTTCCACTGTGTGCCACAGATTTCAGTGTGTTATGTTTTCCTTTTCATTGAGTTGTAGAATTTTTAAGTTTCCGTCTGGACTTCTTCCTTGACCCAGCTATCAACTGTAGTGTACTGTCTGGGGTTAATAAGCTTGTGCCCTTTCTGCTGCTGTTAATACCCAGCTCTGTTACATTCTGGTCAGGTAGAAGGCAAGCTGCTACTTCGGTTCTCCTCCGTTTGCTGAGACCGTGTCCTGCTATGTGGTTTCTTCTGGAGGGAGTTCCGTGGGCTGCTGCTAAGAATGCGTGTTCCTTGGCGTTTGTGTGGAATGTTCTGGTAAGTCCATCTGATTTACGACGTCTGTTTCTTTGCTTAGTTTTTTCCAGATCTCCTGTCTATTGGTGAGAGTGGAGTAGGAAAACCACCCACTGTCTCTGTGTTGGGGGTCAGCCTAAGATTTTCTATTGCAAAGTGTTTCCTTTATGTAGTTGGGTGCCCCGTTTGGTGCACAGATGTTTAGAATTGTAATATACTGTGGTGGATAGTTCCTTTAGTGAGTGGAACTGTCCTTCTGCATCTCTCCTGACTAGTTTTGGTTTGAAGTCTGTTTTGTCAGACACTAGGACAACTAATTCTGCTTGCTTCTTTGTTCCATTTGTTTGGAATACTTCTCTCTCTCTCTCTCTCTCTCTCTCTCTCTCTCTCTCTCTCTTTCTCTCTCTCTCTCTCTCTCTCTCTTTGCCAGATCTGAGGATCGAACCCAGGGCCTTGCACTTGCTAGGCAAGCACTCTACCATTGAGCCATCTCTCCAGCACCCCCATAAACACCTTTTAAGTCTGTTTTTATCATGGAAAGTTTTCATTTCTCCTCCAATTATTATACCCAACAAAACTACCTATTAGAATTGTGGCCTTTCCAGGTAGTGGTGCTACAGGCCTTTAGTCCTAGTGCTTGGAAGGCAGAGGCAGGCAGATCTCTGTGAGTTTGAAGCCAGTCTGGTCTCTAGCATGAGTTCTAGGACAGCCAAGGCTACACAGAGAAACCCACTCAACCTCCCCCTACCCCCTAAAAAATAGTAGCCTTTCAGTACTTGGAGTCAATCTTTCTAGGCTCCTCTAGACTCCGCTCTGCCCTCCTCTGCCTCATACCACTCTGTGCTTCATTCTCCTGTTATAGGTCAGTCTCCCGCTTCCTCATTCTGAGCTCACTGAGGTTCAGAGTTATGCTTTGTTTAGTTCTGATTTTCTAACATCCAACCCACTGTGGATGCACTGAATTTAATTAAGGAAAGAAAATTGAGGACCAGAACTGGGAAGTCAACTCTACTCTTACGTGAATAGTTTTCCATTTGAATTTGAAAATGAGCCAGAGAGAGTATCGATTTGGTAAATCCCTTAAGAAATAAATTATTTTCTCAGTAGCGTAAGGAGATTGAGGGCTGGGAGCATATATTTACTTCATTTCGTGCGGAGCTGCATGTGTATACATCTGTGGGGGCAGGGAGAGTGTGGTATGCATCCTTCTGTGTGCGCATGTGTATCACGACCAGGGCTTGGTAGACCTTGGGTATCTTCCCCTGGCACTCTCCACCTTAGTTTTTGAAGTAAGGTCTCTCACCAAACCTGAAGTTTACACATTCCCTACGGGACTGGGCACAAGCGCCAGGGTTCCTCCTGACTCTGCATCTGGGATTACCAATAGGTCCACACCTAGAATATTTTACATGGGTGCTGGGGATCTGAACTCAGGTTTACATGGCCAACACTTTACCAACTGAGCCATCTCCCTGGCCCATACTTCTTTTGGTTGCTTTCTTGCTTTGGATGAAGTCAGAATTTGGCTAATCATGCTGAGTATCTGCAAAACTTTTTTTTTTTCAAGATAGAGTCGGGTAGGCTCAGGCTGGCCTGATGTACAGTAGATGATGGCACTGACCCTTGGGTCCTCCGGCCTGTATCTCCCAGGCAGTGTTCCGGAATGCAGGTTCATGCATGCCCTCATGCCAGGCTTGGTGCAGGGCTGGGGAAGTCATTCTTGACCCAGCACCAGACTGTGTGGTGGCAAACAGTAAGTGGGTGACTGTTTCCCTTAGGAGGTCCTTTTCCCCTCTCTGTATCTTCCCGTACTCCGGAGAAGCTGTGGATAATTGCTCTCAAGACAGGATGACTCGGGGCCCTGGAACCTGCCTTTCTGCCTCTTCTATGCCCCCTCCTCTCTGCACAGGGCAAGTGTGTTTGCTGTGCAGGTGACCCTACAAAACAGCCTCCGTTTCCCAAGTTTAGTCTTTCCTTTTCCTTCTCTCTTTTCTTTTCCTCTCCTTCTTTTTCCTCTTCTGGAGGTGATACTAGGGATTGAACCCAGCGAGGCAAACACTCTCTGACTATGCCATATTCCAGCCCAGCCCTCCAGGATTAGGATTCACTTAGACTCTATAAACTCTGTCGGAGTGAAAATGTCGCAGCCCCTTGCATTTGTGAAAATAATTTCAAATTAGGTAGTTCGAATTTCTTTATTGACGCTGAAGAGACTTTCAGGTAAGATGTGAACTAGAAGGACAGAAACTGCCAGTTTCTGTCCCAAAGGTGACCCTTTCAAAGACATATTTGTTAGTTGTGAGTGACAGGGGTTACAGAGCCAGCCGGGACCATTTCTAAAGTGTTAAACTGACCTTCAGTAACAAGGTCACAGGGTCAGTGCGGGTCAGGATTGGTGCAGGAGAACCCTTTGCCTTTTGTGGAGAGCTTTTTAAAAGGCTTCAGCGTTCTGTTCCCCCATCTCTTCGTGCTGACCTCACCCTGCCTGCCTGGGTTAAAAAACCACCACGATTTGAAATCTGACTCATGGGCTGACCTCCCCCGCCTAGGGGCACATGGACAGCCAGATGCTGTGGCCAGAGCCTCTTCCTATTGGCAGGAGCCAGGAGCCTGGCAGGAAGGACTCTCTTACCCCCGCCTGCCCCTGAGTCTCTTTAATTTGCCTCCAGATCTCCCCTTCTTCTGCTTCAGTTTTTCTACATCTCTGATGACCTCAGATTTAGTCATTCACTCTCCCTGGGACTCTTTTTTTTTTTTTTTTTTCTCTCGTTGACAAAATAAGAAATTTGGACTGCATGATATATTCTTGGTTTTTAGCTTGTTTGTTTGGGTCGATAAAACACCTGGACCTTTTTGTTTTTGTTGGTTAGAAAAATTAAAAACAGGTCATGTTTTGTTTTCCATAATACCTGCATCTCTTTAGGAATGAAACTGCTGGGTTAGTTTTGCTCTGTATGTAACTAAGAGCACTGTACTCAGGGCAGTAAGACTCTGGGGCCGCTACTTAAAGGGCAAGTGCTTTACATTCAGAGCCAGAGGAGTCAAGAGTTCAGTATGAACGGGGCCAGCGAGATGTCTCAGTGGGTAAAGGCACTTGTGGCCAAACCTTATGACTTGAATTTGGTCCTAGGACCTACAGGGTAGGAGGAAAGACCTGACTCCCACACGTGGTCTTTCTACTCCCACATGCACACCGTGGCTGTGCTTGAGAACACACAAACACACATGCACAAAACATAAAATGCAATCTTTAAAAGTTTTTTTAAAAAAAGCATTTGGTATGAGCGTCTAAGTTCTTACACATCATGTATGCTTAATGCGTGGTTGTTTTCTCTGGAGTGTATGACGTGGCACCCAGACGAACCTGACACCTCACCACAATGTGTGCACTACGGTTTCTTATAGAGACAAACTGTGCCAAATGTTCTCTTGGGAGCATTTAAGGCACATTCTGACACTCACCCTTTGAGCAGAGAGATCCAGCACCCTGCCCACCAATACCCGAGCTGACTCAGTGACGTCGTTTCCTCATTCCTCTCCCTCCATCAGTCTGAGAAAGAAGTCTCAGAAAGATGACACCATGAATCCTGTCTGCTTCTCTTCCCCCTTTGGAAAGACTGCTGGAATTTCCACTGGCGTGCTTTCCAGGCTCCTGGCTGTAGCCACCTCCTCTGTTTGCAGGCCTGCTGTCCCACAGAAGGCTCTGGTGGTGGAAGGCCCGAGTGTGGAGCATCCTCCATCCCCTCAGCCCTTGCTGGCTGAGGACTCTGAAGACTGACAGAAGGGCAGGTCTCCTTGCCAAATGCTCAGCTAGCTCTTTCAGCCTCCATTTTAGGAGAAAATAGCGAGGGGAGAAGAGGAAACGATTGTGCTAATGATCCTGGCCCCACAGACATCCAGTAGATATGCTGGACAAACAGAGTGTGGAAACCAAGGACCCTGAGTAGGAATTTTAGAAGTTTCCATCTGATTCGATTCAACAACTACTTCCATGACTCTTTTTGTTTGTGTGTTTTTGGCCCTTGCTGGCCTGAAACTCAATGTATAGACCAAGCTGGTCTCAAACTCACAGAAATCTGCCTGCCTCCACCTTCCCAGTGCTGGGATTAAAGGTGTGCACCACCACACTCAGGCTTCTATGGTAAAATTTTGTCCCATGAGCAAGAGAGATGCAGACAAACAAACAATCAAGAGGTGTAAGCAACAGAGGAAAAGGGAGAAAAAACATCCAGATTTTGCCTAAGATACAAAGTAATAGTGGGCGGAAACAGCGGGGCAATAGTCATTGGAGAGGAGAGCTCCCAGCAGGCTTCGGCCGGGAGGTAGCATTTTAACTCAGTCTTGAAGAATGGGTGTGATTTGGTGAACAGATCTTCCTAGGGGCAGACGCCATGGGGGATGATCCAGAAGAGGGAAAAGAAAACAGATGGAATAAGATCCGAGAGGAGGCAGCAAAGGGCAGAGGAGGGAAGCCAAGACCCAACAAAGCCCTGAGCGAGTAGCATCACCTTGAAAACCAAGAAAGGAAGAGGGCGGTGGTGGTGCCCTCCTTTAATCCCAGCACTCAGGAGGCAGAAGCAGGTGAATCTCTGAGTTCAAGACCAGCCTGGACTACAGAGCGAGTTCCAGGACAGCCAGGGCTACACAGAGAAACCCTGTCTCACAAACAAACAAAAATCAAGGAAGGGAAGTGTGACATTGAGAAGAAAATAAAGGCAAGCCTGAGAACTTAGTGAACAGTGTGTTGTTAAGGGCTAAGGTAGTGCATTTCCTCTAGCGTGTGTAAGGCCCTGGTTCAATCCCTAGTACAGAGAGAGACAGACAGGTGATAGACAGACAGATATAGATAGATAGATAGATAGATAGATGATAGATAGATAGATAGACAGATGATAGACAGATGATAGATAGATAGATTGATAGATAGATAGATAGATAGATAGATGATAGATAGATAGATAGATGGATAGATAGATAGATAGATAGATGATAGATAGATAGATAGATAGATAGATAGATAGATAGATAGATAGATGAAAAGAGAGGAGGAGAGGGGGAGAGGAAAAAGAGGTAGGGAGAGGTAGGGAGAGATTGTCAGAATAAGAAAATCTGCTGCCAGGCGGTGGTGGCACACACCTTTAATTCCAGCACTCGGGAGGCAGAGTGGATCTCTGTGAGTTCGAGGCCAGCCTGGTCTACAGAGCAAGATCCAGGACAGCCACCAAAGCTACACAAAGAAACCCCTGCCTCAGGGGAAAAAAAAGAAAGAAAAAGAAAGAAAGAAAGTCTGCCATTGTATACGCCCAGAATATATTGGAATAATTACTTAGGCATTGTTCAGATTAGGATAAAATGTTGGAAAAATTTTAAAAAACAAACCATATAAATGTTTATATGTGTAAGAAAGTAGGTGTGTGCCAGAGAGAGGTCAGAGGACAATCTCAGTGGAAGTTCTCAGGAACTCACTCACCTCCTTTAAGGCAAGGTCTCCCATTGGTCTAGAGCTCACCAATTAGGCCAGACTGACTGGCCAGCAGGCCCTAGGGATCCCGCCCCCCCCCCCCCCCCCCCCCCGTTTCTGCCTTCCAAACACTATAGGGGACTGTGGGGTTCCAGCCCCTCGACACTCCCCTCCCAGCATCCGGGAAGAATCTACAACCAGCTAATAATTAATCTTTGAAGAAAAGAAATGAATCTATGTACAGGAAACTCCTTAGTCCACACACTTTATTATTCTGTCAGTTCTCTCTACAAGCTTATGCTCTGCTCTCATTTTTAGCTCCTTTCTTGCCCAATTTCTCTTCACATTTATCTGTTGTCACCTCCAGGTTCTGTCTTAATTCCTTCATCTAGTTCTGCCCTTCTAGGTTCTCATCCATCTAGTTCTTTCCCATCTCAGCTCCTCTCCCATCTCCTCTCTCATCTTGTTCTTCCCCAGCTGGCTCTTCCTCATCTTCCATCTCGATCCTCTAGTACTCTCTTCTAGCCCTTCAATCTAGTTCTTCCCCATCTCAGTTGGATCCTCTCAAGTTCTTACCCATCTAGTTCTTCCATTCTCTTTTCTCTTCTCTAAGACCCCCACTCCCGACCCCGTGCCCTGGGAGTCCTGGTATATATACACTTACAAACAGTATTCCCTTGGCAGTGCAAAGCCAGGTTTCCAGGGTCAATCAGAGGGGTGTTAAGAATCATATAGAGGCAATAACCGTGAATTATCATTTGCAACCCCAAAGGGAAGTGACCAATGGGGAATTCATTAACTAAAGGCTGAATTCAGGTAATATCTAAGAAGAGGAATCTTATATGCTCAAGTATAGTCTCAAATGTGATTAGTAGAAAACGTTAAGAATCTATAAGTTGCTAGGTCAATGGGAGAAAATAAAACTGCCTTCTTTTTTCCTGTGGCTCCTATCTGTCCAAGCTATCTGCTGTTTTTCTGCAGGGTGGGGGAAAGTGTGCTTGGTCGCTAGGCAACCTGTGTACAGCTAGATGCCTCTGGTGATAGTTAAAGGGAGATCTGGAACTAGAGGTAAGGTTTGGGAAAGGAGGAAGTAAAGCTTAATAGGCACATCCTCCAGGCCTTCTCATACAGGTAGCCTGGACGCTTAAGTCTGTTCTTAGAGAGTACAGAGGTATCTCTGATAAGGCACTTTCCTCCTTCTGGGGATGGACCTGGCCAGATGCTGCCAATGATGATAATTACCGGGAGGCTTGAAGTGGGTTTCTGGCCATGCATAGCTGTCAGTGCACAAGGTTATCTGAATATTCCTTTAGTTTTGGGAAAATGGTGCCCAATACACAATGGAAAAGCTACAATAGCACACAAGAAACTCATAGCAGGAAACAGCTGATAATCAAAAGCCGAATATCACCAAGGCTCCTTGAGCCTCTGCTTGATCTCTGGAAGGCCCCTGGCTTCTTGCAGGTATTAGCTTTGTCATAATCAGCTGAAATCCAACTTTGTATATGTTTGCAGCTTGCAGCAGGACACTGGGATTGTAAGTGCACCCCACCATGCCTGGCATTTTCATGGGTTCATCCAATGCCGGTCCGCATGCTTCTGAGGTAAGCTCTCAACCCTGTATAGAACAGATCTTCATGCTTCTAAGGTAAGCTCTCAGCCCTGTGTAGAACAGATCTGCATGCTTCTGAGGTAAGCTCTCAGCCCTGTGTAGAACAGATCTGCATGCTTCTGAGGTAAGCTCTCAGCCCTGTGTAGAACAGATCTGCATGCTTCTGAGGTAAGCTCTCAGCCCTGTGTAGAACAGTCCTCCTGTGCTGGAGATGAAGAAGCTCCTGAGCTGAAAAGGCTTAACACTCTGCCAGCTCTCTCTGCTGGTTGCTATTAGTATTATTTTTAAACTTGTAATGATATGTCTTGCAATTTTTCTAGTTATAGGAAACCAAAGTCTAAAAAAGCAAGAGTTGGAAGTGCTTGTCTATGAAATGAGGTGGGAGGGAACCTGTTAGCTTTCAAACCTGGGCCCAAGGGCTGTGGTGCTTATTTAACATAGCAAAGGGGAGATGCAGGTTTTCCCTGCATCCCTCAGTCTCTACCTGAGACAGGGTCTTCTTGGCTGGCATACCCCACCCCTTACTCCAAAGTCTCCAGCCCAGGGGGCTGGGCTGCTCTTCCCTATATAATCCGGCCATTTCGGTTACCAGCTCTCTTTATACTTTGGCTTCCTGGCTGCCGCACCTGGTTCCTCTCTCTCTCCTCTCCCTTCCCTCCCCCAACTCCTCACGTGGCACAGCTCTCTGGTCATGCCCACCCTGGACTCTACCAGATTTCCCCGCCTCTGGCAATGTTCTCCCACGTGCCTGCAACAAACTTTCTCCTCCACCATACCTAGGAATGTCGTGTTTTTCTTTTTTTTTTTCTTTTTTCACTCAGAACTAACGAAGTTTGACCCTGTGGATTGGAGATTGGAGGCACCCGTACATCAAGTCAGGCTGTGATGTGGGACATCACTGTGGGCCCCATCAGACCTTTTCTCCAGCCTTGTATTCTAAACTCAACCATCTTCCTCAATAACTAGAAGCTGCTGCCGTTGCCTAGCAACCTCCTCCCCATCTCTGCAAGCCCAGGTCAGGTGCCCACCTCCCTAAGACATGTCTTCCCGTTGGTCAGAATGAACAAGTGTTTTCTGTGTGTTCAGAATTCTGACTACGAGTGCGTTTGTGTGCCTGTCTCTCCCAGGGCACTCTTCTGGGTGTCTTGTATTTATAGGCACCCAAGAAATGTTAATAAAATTAACGGCAATACTGAATTTAAAAAGTGCTATTGTACATTTTTTTTTTTTTTTTAAATGTTGGTTGGCGAGGTAAGAGGTGGCTGTGGCTTGCTACTTGGTCTCTCTGATCTTTCAGCATTTACCTTGATATCTGACTCTGGGTCTTTACTATTAAGAACAGTTAGGATGCGTGCTACAAATTTGCTTTTCTGTAAACTCTTTTCTCGTGGTTCACTGCATCCTTTGTTTGGTGTGGGGTTT